>NC_090736.1:135355544-135358044 GCF_036898095.1 Palaemon carinicauda | reverse complement strand
GATTTGGGAGTGTCCTTCTAGAAGAGTAGGGTAAAAATTACGGTCGCCTGTATAATGAACAGCATATTCATTATACAAAGTTGCGTATTCATTTTACAATGTTGCGTCATCATTGTGCAAAATTGCGTCATCATTGTGCAAAATTGCGTCATCATTGTGTAAAATTGTCATTATTGTGTAAAAATGCTTATTCATTATACCATATTACATCATAATTGTACAACATTATGTCGTTATTGTACAGAATTGCGTCATCATTGTGCAAAATTGTCTTCATCATTGTACAGAATTGCGTTTTCATTGTACCGTATTGCGTCATCAATGTACAGAATTACGTCATCATTGTGCAAAATCGCGTCATCATTGTACAGAATTAAATCATCATTGTGCAAAATTACGCCATAATTATACAAAATTGCGTCATAATTGTACAGAATTGCGTCATCATTGTGCAAAATTACGCCATAATTGTACAGAATTGCATATTCATTGTTGTGCAAAATTGCGTCATCATTGCACAAAATTACGTCATTGTTGTGCAAAATTGCATCATCATTGTACAGAATTGTGTTATCATTGTATAGAATTGAATCATCATTGTGCAAAATTACTTCATCAATGTGTAAAATTGCGTTATCATTGTACAGAACTGAATCATCATTGTACAGAATTGCATCATCATTGTGCAAAATTGCGTCATAATTGTACAGAATTGCGTCATCATTGTACAGAATTGCGTCATTGTACAAAATTCCACCGATCACTTCCCTTCTCCCAAATAAAACCACATAAATTGTACAGAATTGCGTCATGATTGTACAGAATTATACAGAATTGCGTCATAATTGTGCAAAATTGTACAGAATTGCGTCATGATTGTACAAAATTGTACAGAATTGCGTCATAATTGTACAAAATTGTACAGAATTGCGTCATCATTGTACAGAATTATACAGAATTGCGTCATGATTGTACAAAATTGTACAGAATTGCGTCATCATTGTACAGAATTGCGTCATTGTACAAAACTGCACCGATCATTTCCCTTCTCCCCAAATATAACCACATAAATTGTACAAAATTGCGTCATCATTGTACAGAATTGCGTCATAATTGTACAAAATTGTACAGAATTGCGTCATCATTGTACAGAATTACGTCATTGAACAAAACTGCACCGATCATTTCCCTTCTCCCCAAATATACGGAAACATAATCATCTCCCAGAGATTTTGACCTCATAAAATATCAGTTTCGAAAATACGAAACAATACCTCCCTTTTGTTATGTACTTTTTCAGACTGACATAAAAAAAATCTATTGTATCTTCTATTATAGTTGATTGGGAGTTTTTTTAATCAGTGGGCATAAGCTCAGTTCATAATGGAAATATTTTTTATATATTGATTTTTGTTGGGAATGGATATCGGTTGTCGAAATTATACGATATTATTTTTTTTTATCAGCCCACTATATAGCGTATTTGATGAACACTGATAAGTGCTTCATTTATTAAAAAGATATTTTACGAATATTATCTATGTAAATTACGAAATCGGGTTCATTGATTCATGATTGAGTAATAGAGAGAGAGAGAGAGAGAGAGAGGAGAGAGAGAGAGAGAGAGAGAGAGAGAGAGAGAGAGAGAGAGAGAGAGAGAGAGAGAGATATTTCACGAATACTATCTATGTAAATTACGAAATCGGGTTCATTTATTCATGATTTAATTCAAAATTTTGAGAGAGAGAGAGAGAGAGAGAGAGAGAGAGAGAGAGAGAGAGAGAGAGAGAGAGAGAGAGATTACACGAATACTATTTATGTAAATTACGAAATCGGGTTCATTTATTAATGTTTGAGTAGAGAGAGAGAGAGAGAGAGAGAGAGAGAGAGAGAGAGAGAGAGAGAGAGAGAGAGAGAGAGAGAGCCATTAACTAATTTGACATGCGTATAGGAAAAATTTGTGAAAGGTTGAAACAAAAAATACTGATGTTGAAAAGTTTTATGGTAAACGTACAAGAGTCAGAATTTGCAAATTCAGGTTACTGGGTCAATTGATAATGATATTAGGTTATATTGTACATACATACATACATACATACATACATACGTACATACATACATACTTAGAGGGCTTACCTTAACTTTCTGACCTATAATGTCTCTCCCATTGACGCAAAATGTCTTTGGTCCTTAAATGCATTTTAATGAAATCCTCAACAACAGATGCATTACTACTACTACTACTACTACTACTACTACTACTACTACTACTACTACTACTACTACTACTACTACTACTATAAATAACAGTAAAAAATAAATGATAATGATAGCAATGATATAAGCAAGTAGAGTTATCAAATAATCATCAGAAGAATCAAATGAGCTTCAGAGGTTTAAATGAACATCATAAGAATCAAATGAGTATCCAAGGAATCAAATGAGCTTCAGAGGAATCAAATGAGCTTCAGAGGTTTTAATAAACATCATAAGAATCAAA
>NC_090736.1:135345544-135348044 GCF_036898095.1 Palaemon carinicauda | reverse complement strand
CAAGATAATAACTATGCACATAACAAGCAACTGCTGGCCATAACAATTGTCATTCAGACCATCTCCAAGATTCAAAGCATCATTATGTTAAGTGTTATTATCTCCCATATCCATTAGTTCACTCTGTAAGATGGTAACAGTTGCATACCACATTACCATGCTGAATAATATATATTCTCCTACAGTTTACATTGGAATTTTTCTCCCGTCCAGATATACCTTACTAATCCTGGCCAGCCACTCGATGATACTTTTCGTCTTGATATGGTCTCTTTACTCATGTCAATTGTCACATTTGTTACATAGGAATTTTTCTTCCATCCAAACATTACATACGACTTTAGTATGCTGAATAATATTTATTCTAATATCGATTATATTGGAATTTTTCTCCCGTCTGGACGTACCTTACTAATCCTGGCCAGCCAGTCGATGATACTTTTCGTTTTGATATAGTCTCTTTTCCCATTTAAATTCTTGTGTGAATTACTTAGGAATTTTTCTCCCATCCAAACATACCTTACTAATCTTGGCCAGCCACTCAATGATACTTTTCGTCTTGCTATAGTCTCTTTTCCCATTTAAATTCTTGTGTGAATTACTTAGGAATTTTCTCCCATCCAGACATACCTTACTAATCCTGGCCAGCCAGTCAATGATACTTTTCGTCTTGATATAGTCTCTTTCCCCATCTAAACTTTTGCATTGATTATCCTGGAAGTTTTCTCCCATCCAGACATACCTTACTAATCCTGGACAGCCACTCAATGATACTTTTCGTCTTGATATAGTCTCTTTTCCCATTTAAATTCTTGTGTGAATTACTTAGGAATTTTTCTCCCATCCAGACATACCTTAACAATCATGGTCAGCCACTCGATGATACTTTTCGTCTTACTATAGTCTCTTTTCCCATTTAAATTCTTGTGTGAATTACTTAGGAATTTTTCTCCCATCCAAACATACCTTAAAAATCCTGGTCAGCCACACAATGATACTTTTCGTCTTATTATAGTCTCTTTTCTTAAGTCAATTATCGCATTGGTTACGTTGGAATTTTTCCTCCATCCAGATATACCTTACTAATCCTGGTCAGCCACACAATGATACTTTTCGTCTTATTATAGTCTCTTTTCTTAGGTCAATTCTCGCATTGGTTACGTTGGAATTTTTCTTCCATCCAGATATACCTTACTAATCATGGACAACCACTTGATGATACTTTTCGTCTTGATATAGTCTCTTTTCCCATTTAAATTCTTGTGTGAATTACTTAGGAATTATCTCCCATCCAGACATACCTTACTGATCCTGGACAGCCAGTCAATGATACTTTTCGTCTTGATATAGTCTCTTTTCCCATTTAAATTCTTGTGTGAATTACTTAGGTATTTTTCTCCCATCCGGACGTACCTTACTAATCCTGGCCAGCTAGTCAATGATACTTTTCGTCTTGCTATAGTCTATTTTCCCATTTAAATTCTTGTGTGAATTACTAGGGAATTTTTCTCCCATCCAGACATACCTTAACAATCCTGGCCAGCCACACAATGATACTTTCGTCTTAGTATAGTCTCTTTTCTCAAGTCAAATCTCGCATTGGTTACGTTGGAATTTTTCTTCCATCCTGATATACCATACCAATCCTGGTCAGCCACACAATGATACTTTCGTCTTAGTATAGTCTCTTATCCCATGTCAGTTCTCGCATTGGTTACATTGGAATTTTTCTTTCATCCAGATATACCTTAACAATCCTGGTCAGCCACTCAGTGATACTTTCGTCTTAGTATAGTCTCTTATCCCATGTCAATTCTTGCATTGGTTACTTTGGAATTTTTCTTCCATCCAGATATACCTTACCAATCCTGGTCAGCCACTCAGTGATACTTTCTCCTTAGTATAGTCTCTTATCCCATGTCAATTCTCGCATTGGTTACTTTGGAATTTTTCTTCCATCCAGACATACCTTACTAATCCTAGTCAGCCACACAATGATACTTTTCGTCTTAATATAGTCTCTTTTTTTCCTATTTTAATTCGCGCATTGATTATTTAGGAAATTTTTATCCCATCCAGAGGTACCTTACACATCCTGTCCAGCTACTAAATAATTATTTCATCTTGGCATAATCTCATTTTCCCATATTATTCATGAATTGTATCAACATTTAATATTAGAAAGTAATATGCTTTGATATCATTTATCAACAGCATTAAAATATATCAGAATTAGTCTAACACTGATCCCCGCCCTTTTGTTTGTAAGATTGCATACAACACTATTTTTTTTTCTAGATTATTAAAATCATTATCATTATCATTAATCGGGTAGTTGAATCAGTAGAACTTCAAAAGTTCAAAGTTGGAGCAAATGTTTTTATGTTGACCAGGCTGACATGAGTCTTTTTATAGTTTATATATGACATATCTGTTTTTGACGTTGTTAATAGTTCATATAGGACATATCTGTTTTGGCGCTGTTATTCTTTTTAGAATG
>NC_090736.1:135128044-135335544 GCF_036898095.1 Palaemon carinicauda | reverse complement strand
AGAGAATTCCTTGAAGTCAATTCATTCTTTTCGTCAAACATGGACAGAGTCAGGATGTGCATTCGGGTCAAAATGGATATTTACAAATTACTTCAATTATTCAAGTCTTGCTGGAAAGTAGTTCAGCATTTCTTTGAACTTATACGTTATATTATAATGACATTGTTAATTCGAACAATGATTATTTTCATAATGGCATTGTTATTTCTAACAATGATTTTCATAATGGCATTGTTAATTCGAACAATGATTATTTTCATAATGGCATTGTTAATTCGAACAATGATTTTCATAATGGCATTGTTATTTCTAACAATGATTTTCATAATGGCATTGTTAATTCTAACAATGGCATTGTTAATTCTAACAATGATTATTTTCATAATGGCATTGTTATTTCTAACAATGATTTTCATAATGGCATTGTTAATTCGAACAATGATTTTCATAATGGCATTGTTAATTCTAACAATGATTTTCATAATGGCATTGTTAATTCGAACAATGATTTTCATGATGGCATTGTTATTTCTAACAATGATTATCATAATGGCATTGTTAATTCTAACAATGATTTTCATAATGGCATTGTTATTTCTAACAATGATTTTCATAATGGCATTGTTATTTCTAACAATGATTTTCATAATGGCATTGTTAATGCGAACAATGATTTTCATAATGGCATTGTTAATTCTAACAATGATTTTCATAATGGCATTGTTATTTCGAACAATGATTTTCATAATGGCATTGTTATTTCTAACAATGATTATCCACGTTATATTTGACGAAGAACATCCCTCCTGCAGGAGTGGAGTTCCTTCGATCCTGGCTGAAACAAAGGACACGAAGGATTCTCCTCCTGGCAAGAGCGGAGATTCGGCGGACTTCCAGGAAGTGTGTAAACAAGTGAGTCGGGATTCTAAGACTTCCAAGCGTTTCTCGTTTCCAGAATTATGTCTGGAAAGAGAAATGGAAATGGAAGAACCGAAGGGAGATGAAAATTTCCATGAGATGGTGAGGCATGAAAGCAAATGTAGCCTGGAAAATCTCATGGAAAGGGAGAGGCTTGGTAGCAATAAGACTTCCAAGCGTTTCTCGTTTCCAGAATTATGTCTGGAAAGAGAAATGGAAATGGAAGAACCGAAGGGAGATGAAAATTTCCATGAGATGGTGAGGCATGAAAGCAAATGTAGCCTGGAAAATCTCATGGAAAGGGAGAGGCTTGGTAGCAATAAGACTTCCAAGCGTTTCTCGTTTCCAGAATTATGTCTGGAAAGAGAAATGGAAATGGAAGAACCGAAGGGAGATGAAAATTTCCATGAGATGGTGAGGCATGAAAGCAAATGTAGCCTGGAAAATCTCATGGAAATGGAGAGGCTTGGAAGCAAATGTAGCCTGGAAAATCTCATGGAAAGGGAGAGGCTTGGTAGCAAACGTAGTATGGGAAATAAAGAAATGGAGAAGCTTGGAAGAAAACATAGTTTGGGAAATCTCATGGAAATGGAGAGGCTTGGAAGCAAACGTAGTTTGGAAAATAAAGAATTGGAAATGTTTGGAAGCAAACTTAGTATGGGAAATCTCATGGAAATGGAGATGCTTCAAAGCAAAAGTGAAGATCTGACTCATGACCAATCGGAGGAAACGGAATGCCCGATTTGGTCACACGGGAAAGACCCTGGTCAGCCAGATACAGAATTCAGGAAGAGGAAAAACGCACAAGGTCTGTCTAAAAGGGTGAAAACAAAAGGAAAACTAAAACTGGCTACAAGACTTAAAACCATAGAGCAACTAAGATTTGGTGAACCGGGACTGTGTGAAAGACCAAGATGTATGCGAAAATGGCCCCGACAATTTGAAGATGAACGGGGTCAGTATTATCATGCGGCGGGTCTTTGTGATATATCAGAATTTGAAAGGGCCCACTTACTAGATCAACCAGGAGTCATCAACGTTAAGAAAAAAACTTGGAAACTCTACTTACGGACAACAGATCCCGCGAAGGCTCATTTTCGACATTTTGAATGTCTGCCGTGCGCCAAACCGGACCTAACGAAATACGCCATGTTCCCCGTAAGAGGGAGGCTCTTGGACATCACGATACTAAACCAACGTTTAAAAGCAGGATTGGTCACGGACGTAGGGCTGGACTGCTCCTTGATGACTAAGCGCATGGCTGAGAAATTAGGGATTTTTCACAGGATGGTCCCAGCCTTGAACCGCTATAGGGTTTTCGGCGTCCAGACCGTAATCGGTGTGATACCGAATGTGCCACTTGTGATAAAGCCGCATGGTATGAAGGTCAAAGTTGATTTTTTCGTGCAGGACAGAAGGATGCATCCTCAGATCAACTTTGGGAATAGTGTTTTGTCAGAGTATGGGTTCATTTGGAAATTATTCAAGAGGGGTGAGATGTCGACGCTGTGGATTAGACGTGATTTCAAAAGGGTAAAGAACACACTACAAACTAATCCACTTATGTTTAGATTATGGACTGAACCTCCTAAACAACGGACGGAAGACAGTCTTGAACGATATGAGCAAGGGACAGAAGACTTCAATCCCGAATGGAATGAACGAGGAATAGAAGACTTGAATCCTGAATGGTATGCACAAACAATAGAAGACTACAATCTTGAATGGAAAGAACAAGGAATAGAAGACTTGAATCCTGAATGGTATGAACAAACAATAGAAGACTACAATCTTGAATGGAAAGAACAAGGAATAGAAGACTTGAATCCTGAATGGTATGAACAAACAATAGAAGACTACAATCTTGAATGGAAAGAACAAGGAATAGAAGACTTGAATCCTGAATGGTATGCACAAACAATAGAAGACTACAATCTTGAATGGAAAGAACAAGGAATAGAAGACTTGAATCCTGAATGGTATGCACAAACAATAGAAGACTACAATCTTGAATGGAAAGAACAAGGAATAGAAGACTTGAATCCTGAATGGTATGCACAAACAATAGAAGACTACAATCTTGAATGGAAAGAACAAGGAATAGAAGACTTGAATCCTGAATGGTATGCACAAACAATAGAAGACTACAATCTTGAATGGAAAGAACAAGGAATAGAAGACTTGAATCCTGAATGGTATGAACAAACAATAGAAGACTTCAATCCTGAATGGAATGAACAGGGAATAGAGGACTTCAATCCTGAATGGTATGAACAAATAATAGAAGACTTCAGTCACGAATGGAATGAACAAGGGACAGAAGACTTCAATCCTGAATGGAATGAACAAGCAATAGAAGACTACAATCTTGAATGGAATGAACAAGGAGTAGAAGACTTCAATCCTGAATGGAATGAACAAACAATAGAAAACTACATTCCTGAATGGAATGAACAAGCAATAGAAGACTACAATCTTGAATGGAAAGAACAAGGAATAGAAGACTTCAATCCTGAATGGTATGAACAAACAATAGAAGACTTCAATCCTGAATGGTATGAACAAACAATAGAAGACTTCAATCCTGAATGGAATGAACAAACAATAGAAGACTTCAATTCTGAATGGAATGAACAAGGAATAGAAGACTTGAATCCTGAATGGAATGAACAAACAATAGAAGACTTCAATCCTGAATGGTATGAACAAACAATAGAAGACTTGAATCCTGAATGGAATGAACAAACAATAGAAGACTTCAATCCTGAATGGAATGAACAAGCAATAGAAGACTACAATCTTGATTGGAAAGAACAAGGAATAGAAGATTTCAATCCTGAATGGTATGAACAAGGAATAGAAGACTTCAATCTTGAATGGAATGAACAAGGAATAGAAGACATCAATCCTGAATGGAATGAACAAACAATAGAAGACTTGAATCCTGAATGGAATGAACAAGGAATAGAAGACTTGAATCCTGAATGGAATGAACAAACAATAGAAGACTACAATCTTGAATGGAAAGAACAAGGAATAGAAGATTTCAATCCTGAATGGTATGAACAAACAATAGAAGACTTGAATCCTGAATGGAATGAACAAACAATAGAAGACTTCAATTCTGAATGGAATGAACAAACAATAGAAGACTTCAATCCTGAATGGTATGAACAAACAATAGAAGACTTGAATCCTGAATGGAATGAACAAACAATAGAAGACTTCAATCCTGAATGGTATGAACAAACAATAGAAGACTTGAATCTTGAATGGAATAAACAAGCAATAGAAGACTACAATCTTGATTGGAAAGAACAAGGAATAGAAGATTTCAATCCTGAATGGTATGAACAAACAATAGAAGACTTGAATCCTGAATGGAATGAACAAACAATAGAAGACTTCAATCCTGAATGGTATGAACAAACAATAGAAGACTTGAATCTTGAATGGAATAAACAATTAATAGAAGACTACAATCTTGATTGGAAAGAACAAGGAATAGAAGATTTCAATCCTGAATGGTATGAACAAACAATAGAAGACTTGAATCCTGAATGGAATGAACAAACAATAGAAGACTTCAATCCTGAATGGAATGAACAAACAATAGAAGACTTCAATCTTGAATGGAAAGAACAAGGAATAGAAGACTTCAATCTTGAATGGAAAGAACAAGGAATAGAAGACTTCAATCTTGAATGGAATGAACAAGGAATAGAAGACTACAATCTTGATTGGAAAGAACAAGGAATAGAAGACTTCAATCTTGAATGGAAAGAACAAGGAATAGAAGACTTCAATCTTGAATGGAATGAACAAGGAATAGAAGACTTGAATGTTGAATGGAATGAACAAGGTATAGAAGACATCAATCCTGAATGGAATGAACAAACAATAGAAGACTTGAATCCTGAATGGAATGAACAAGGAATAGAAGACTTGAATGTTGAATGGAATGAACAAGGTATAGAAGACATCAATCCTGAATGGAATGAACAAACAATAGAAGACTTGAATCCTGAATGGAATGAACAAACAATAGAAGACTTCATTCCCAAACTGCATGAACAAGGAATAGAACACATATATCCTGATCAGCATACACCAGTAGACCACAGTAAAGGTTATGAACTCTTGGTTCAGGTAACTGAACGAAGGG
This sequence comes from Palaemon carinicauda, assembly GCF_036898095.1. Taxonomy (NCBI): domain Eukaryota; kingdom Metazoa; phylum Arthropoda; class Malacostraca; order Decapoda; family Palaemonidae; genus Palaemon; species Palaemon carinicauda. Next base: position 135,330,461 of record NC_090736.1, on the reverse strand, counting down.
ATACCTACGTAAGGAAAAACTTCCTAGAGAAGAAGGAGATAGTAGGGGGACCCATCGAAAAACTTCAGATAGTGTCAGAAAACGGGGTTTTGCCAAAAGGAAAAATTGACGTAGGTAGATATAACATACCGTGGTGCGTGGGAGACATATCATTAGGAACGGATTTCCTGAAAAATATTTCGGCAATTATTGATTACCGCAATCATGTCATGTATGTCGAAACTACGAGGTTTAAATGGCGCTGTATAAACCTCAATGTGCGGCCAGTAAGATAAATCTAGAAAGACAATTTTCTTTCCACCAGCTAAAGAATTTCAAATTACGTTTTGCGCTTCTCTTTGTCAGTGTAGACAAGGTCCTTCAGGATTTTAATACTGTTTAGTGCCAACCCAAACAGGATCGTATTGTAAAATAGTCCACTGAAGGACATAGACCTCAAATATGTCCTTCCACTCACGTCTGTTTATGGTCTTTCTAAGCCAATCTATACCAGCAAGATTTCTTAACTCGCCAGTCCAGCGTTTTCTCTTCCCCTGCTTCTTTTCCAATCTAGGGACTCATTTTGTTCTCCTCGTCCATCTATTATCTGTCATTCTCATTATATGTCCTGTCCATGTCCATTTCTTTTTTCTTGCAAGTTGTTAGAATGTCCTCTACTTTAGTCTGCTCTCGTATCCAAGTTGCGTTTATTCTGTCTCTTGGTGTTAATACCACCATTATTCCTTCCATAGCTCTTCGAGATGTAACAAGCTTATGTTCTGAGGCCTTTTATTAGGCTCCAAGTGTCTAAATGTATGAGTTAATGATACTAGTGGGACCATTTGATAAAATATGGTCTTACCACTATTGACTTATGCATCAGAAAGGAGTTTAATAACACCTTTAGAATATAAGTTAGTTACAAAATGGAGCAATGGATAGAATAATGATGGGAATAAAACTAAGAGGCAGAAAAAAGCAATATGGATACGAGAGAAAAGTAGAGGATAGTCTGGCATGTAGGAAAAAGAAATGGACATGGGCAGGACATATAATGAGAGTGACAGATAATAGATGGACAGGAAGAATAAAGGATGGGTCCCTAGAGATTGCAAAAGAAGCAGGGGAAGAAAGAGAAGATGTTGGATTGGCGAGCTAAGAAAATTTGCTGGGAGGGATAAACTAGCATAGAAAGACCATAAACAGACGCGAATGGAAGGTCATGTCTGAGGCCTCTGTCCTGCAGTGGACTAGCTAAGGTTAATGGTGATGCAAACCGAAACAGGATCGTATTGTAAAATAGTCCACTGAAGGACATAGACCTCAAACATTTCCTTCCTATCGCGTCTGTTTATGGTCTTTCTATGCCAGTCTATACCAGCAAGATTTCTTAGCTCGCCAGTCCAGCGTTTTCTCTTCCCTTGCTTCTTTTGCAATCTAGGGACTCATTTTTTAATTCTTCTCGTCCATCTATTATCTGTCATTCTCATTATATGTCCTGTCCATGTCCATTTCTTTTTTCTTGCAAGTTGTTAGAATGTCCTCTACTTTAGTTTGCTCTCGTATCCAAGTTGCGTTTATTCTGTCTCTTGGTGTTAATACCACCATTATTCCTTCCATAGCTCTTCGAGATGTAGCAAGCTTATGTTCTGAGGCCTTTTATTAGGCTCCAAGTGTCTAAATGTATGAGTTAATGATACTAGTGGGACCATTTGATAAAATATGGTCTTACCACTATTAACTTATGCATCAAAAAGGAGTCTAATTACACCTTTAAAACATAAGCTAGTTACAAAAGGAGCAATGGATAGAATAAAGGTGGGAATAACACTTAGTGACAGAAAAAAAGAAATATGGATACGAGAGAAAAGTAGAGGATTTTCTGGCATGTAGGAAAAAGAAATGGACATGGGCAGGACATATAATGAGAGTGACAGATGATAGGTGGACAGGAAGAATAAAAGGATGGGTCCCTAGAGATTGCAAAAGAAGCGGGGGAAGAAAGGGAAGACGTTGGATTGGCGAGCTAAGAAAATTTGCTGGGAGGGATAGACTAGCATAGAAAGACCATAAACAGACGCGAATGGAAGTTCATGTCTGAGGCCTCTGTCCTGCAGTGGACTAGCTAAGGTTAATGGTGATGCAAACCGAAACAGGATCGTATTGTAAAATAGTCCACTGAAGGACAAAGACATCAAACAAGTCCTTCCAATCGCGTCTGTTTATGGTCTTTCTATGCCAGTCTATACCAGCAAGATTTCTTAGCTCGCCAGTCCAACGTTTTCTCTGCCCCTGCTTCTTTTCCAATCTAAGGACTCATTTAGTTCTCCTCGTTCATCTATTATCTGTCATTCTCATTATATGTCCTGTCCATGTCCATTTCTTTTTTCTTGCAAGTTGTTAGAATGTCCTCTACTTTAGTTTGCTCTCGTATCCAAGTTGCGATTTTTCTGTCTCTTGGTGTTAATACCACCATTATTCCTTCCATAGCTCTTCGAGATGTAACAAGCTTATGTTCTAAGGCCTTTTATTAGGCTCCAAGTGTCTAATGTATGAGTTAGTGATACTAGTGGGACCATTTGATAAAATATGGTCTTACCACTATTAACTTATGCATCAAAAAGGAGTCTAAGTACAGCTTTAGAACAAAAGCTAGTTACAAAAGGAGCAATGGATAGAATAAAGGTGGGAATAACACTTAGTGACAGAAAAAAAGCAATATGGATACGAGAGAAAAGTAGAGGATTTTCTGGCATGTAGGAAAAAGAAATGGACATGGGCAGGACATATAATGAGAGTGACAGATAATAGATGGACAGGAAGAATAAAGGATGGGTCCCTAGAGATTGCAAAAGAAGCAGGGGAAGAAAGGGAAGACGTTGGATTGGCGAGCTAAGAAAATTTGCTGGGAGGGATAGACTAGCATAGAAAGACCATAAACAGACACGAATGGAAGGTCATGTCTAAGGCCTCTGTCCTGCAGTGGACTAGCTAAGGTTAATGGTGATGATTTTATATATATATATATATATATATATATATATATATATATATATATATATATATATATATATATATATATATATATATCTGCTGCTGCTGCTGTACTGCTGCTAGCTGCTGCTGGTGCTAGATGCTGCTGCTAGCTTTTACCTGCTGATGTTGCTAGCTGATGCTGCTGCTGCTGCTATACTGCTAGCTGCTGCTGCTGCTGCTATACTGTTACCTGCTGCTGTTACTAACTGCTGCTGCTAGCTGCTGCTGCTGCTGCTGCTGCTGCTAGCTGGTGCTGCTGCTGCTGCTAGCTCCTGCTGTTAGCTGCTGCTGCAGCTTCTGGTGCTAGCTACTACTAGCGGCTGCTACTGTTCCTAGCTGATTTTGTATCACTTTACAATCAAATATTCTTAAAAATTATTTATAGTTTCGTGCCAAAATATGTTTACTACTACTACTACTACTACTACTACTACTACTACTACTACTACTGCTGCTGCTGCTACTACTTAGTATTTGCACTGTAGGATTCTGTTGCTTCAAAATCTTTATAATCCAAACCTGACCTGCAGGGAGAAGAAGGATTTCTGAACCTCTTCTCTGGAATTCGAATTCCTTAAGTGGGAGCTTGCAGACCAAGCCTGCCCTGTGACCTGCATGGGGACATCCTACTCCTCGAGTGGGTAGACTTGATCTGTAAGCTACCATTTCAAATTCCTTAAGTGGTACCTTGCAGGACAAGCCTGCCCAGTGACCTGCATGGGGAGACCCTATTCCTCGAATGGGTAGGCTTGACCTGTAAGCTATCTCCTTAGGAACTCGAAGTGGTAGCTTACAGGTTAAGCCTACCCAGTCGAGGAATAGGGTCTCCCCATGCAGGTCACTGGGCAGGCTTGTCCTGCAAGCTATCACTTAAGGAATTCGAAATGGTAGCTTACAGGTCAAGCCTACCCAGTCGAGGAATAGGGTCTCCCCATGCAGGTCACTGGACAGGCTTGTCCTGCAAGCTACCACTTAAGGAATTCGAAATGGTAGCTTACAGGTCAAGCCTACCCAGTCGAGGAATAGGGTCTCCCCGTGCAGGTCACTGGGCAGGCTTGTCCTGCAAGCTACCACTTAAGGAATTCGAAATGGTAGCTTACAGGTCAAGCCTACCCAGTCGAGGAATAGGGTCTCCCCGTGCAGGTCACTGGGCAGGCTTGTCCTGCAAGCTACCACTTAAGGAATTCGAAATGGTAGCTTACAGGTCAAGCCTACCTAGTCGAGGAATAGGGTCGCCCCATGCAGGTCACTGGGCAGGCTTGTCCTGCAAGCTACCACTTAAGGAATTCGAAATGGTACCTTACAGGTCAAGCCTACCCAGTCGAGGAATAGGGTGTCCCCATGCAGGTCACTGGACAGGCTTGTCCTGCAAGCTACCTCTTAAGGAATTCGAAATGGTAGCTTACAGGTCAAGCCTATCCAGTCGAGGAATAGGGTCTCCCCATACAGGTCACTGGACAGGCTTGTCCTGCAAGCTACCACTTAAGGAATTCGAAATGGTAGTTTACAGGTCAAGCCTACCCAGGCGAGGAATAGGGTCTCCCCATGCAGGTCACTGGGCAGGCTTGTCCTGCAAGCTACCACTTAAGGAATTCGAAATGATAGCTTACAGGTCAAGCCTACCCAGTCGAGGAATAGGGTCTCCCCATGCAGGTCACTTTGCAGGCTTGTCCTGCAAGCTACCACTTCAGGAATTCGAAATGGTAGCTTACAGGCCAAGCCTACTTAGTCGAGGAATAGGGTCTCCCCATGCAGGTCACTGGGCAGGCTTGTCCTGCAAGCTACCACTTAAGGAATTCGAAATGGTAGCTTACAGGTCAAGCCTACCCAGTCGGGGAATAGGGTCTCCCCATACAGGTCACTGGGCAGGCTTGTCCTGCAAGCTACCACTTAAGGAATTCGAAATGGTAGCTTACAGGTCAAGCCTACCCAGTCGAGGAATAGGGTCTCCCCATACAGGTCACTGGGCAGGCTTGTCCTGCAAGCTACCACTTAAGGAATTCGAAATGGTAGCTTACAGGTCAAGCTTACCCAGCCGGGGAATAGGGTCTCCCCATGCAGGTCACTGGGCAGGCTTGTCCTGCAAGCTACCACTTAAGGAATTCGAAATGGTAGCTTACAGGTCAAGCCTACCCAGTCGAGGAATAGGGTCTCCCCATGCAGGTCACTGGGCAGGCTTGGCCTGCAAGCTACCACTTAAGGAATTCGAAATGGTAGCTTACAGGTCAACCCTATCCAGTCGAGGAATAGGGTCTCCCCATGCAGGTCACTGGGCAGGCTTGTCCTGCAAGCTACCACTTAAGGAATTCGAAATGGTAGCTTACAGGTCAAGCCTACCCAGTCGAGGAATAGGGTCTCCCCATGCAGGTCACTGGGCAGGCTTGTCCTGCAAGCTACCACTTAAGGAATTCGAAATGGTAGCTTACTGGCCAAGCCTACCCAGGCGAGGAATAGGGTCTCCCCATGCAGGTCACTGGGCAGGCTTGTCCTGCAAGCTACCACTTAAGGAATTCGAAATGGTAGCTTACTGGCCAAGCCTACCCAGGCGAGGAATAGGGTCTCCCCATTCAGGTCACTGGGCAGGCTTGTCCTGCAAGCTACCACTTAAGGAATTCGAAATGGTAGCTTACTGGCCAAGCCTACCCAGGCGAGGAATAGGGTCTCCCCATTCAGGTCACTGGGCAGGCTTGTCCTGCAAGCTACCACTTAAGGAATTCGAAATGGTAGCTTACAGGTCAAGCCTACCCAGTCGAGGAATAGGGTCTCCCAATGCAGGTCACAGGGCAGGCTTGTCCTGCAAGCTACGACTTAAGGAATTCGGAATGGTAGCTTACAGGTCAAGCCTACCCAGTCGAGGAATAGGGTCTCCCCATGCAGGTCACTGGGCAGGCTTGTCCTGCAAGCTACCACTTAAGGAATTCGAAATGGTAGCTTACAGGTCAAGCCTACCCATTCGAGGAATAGGGTCTCCCCATGCAGGTCACTGGACAGGCTTATCCTGCAAGCTACCACTTAAAGAATTCGAAATGGTAGCTTACAGGTCAAGCCTGCCCAGTCGAGGAATAGTGTCTCCCAATGCAGGTCACTGGGCAGGCTTGTCCTGCAAGCTACCACTTAAGGAATTCGAAATGATAGCTTACAGGTCTAGCCTACCCAGTCGAGGAATAGGGTCTCCCCATGCAGGTCACTGGACAGGCTTGTCCTGCAAGCTACCACTTAAGGAATTCGAAATGGTAGCTTACAGGCCAAACCTACCCAGGTGAGGAATAGGGTCTCCCCATGCAGGTCACTGGACAGGCTTGTCCTGCAAGCTACCACTTAAGGAATTCGAAATGGTAGCTTACAGGTCAAGTCTACCCAGTCGAGGAATAGGGTCTCCCCATGCAGGTCACTGGGCAGGCTTGTCCTGCAAGCTACCACTTAAGGAATTCGAAATGGTAGCTTACAGGTCAAGCCTACTTAGTCAAGGAATAGGGTATCTTCTTGCAGTATCTATTTTCCCCATTCTTAATACTATTAATGTATGGCAAGTTTCTATATATTACCATTATTTTCATAAACGTTCATATCTTTCTCCTGGATGTAGTATAAACTATACTTTTAATGACACCTGATATTTTCCTATATACCCCATTCTTTATCATTTCTGTTTTGTGTATTTCAGTTTCCGGAAAGTGTACTGTATAAATTTTCAAATATCGATAATAGTTGGTAACACTGTACTTTTCTAAATAGTTTTTTTTTTTTAGTATTTTATTAAATATTTTCTCTATGATTCTGTACCTAAGGTTAACTACCTATTCTTCTATCATTTCCATTTTCTCTTTATATATATATTCCTTTTCTGTCCAGTTTATTCCCTATGTTAAATTTTCGATTACTTTGATTCCCTATATGTAGTCTGGCTTATCTTTCATGTTATATATCAAAATATTACTCTTCACTTTATTTCTTATCGACATTTTTCCCAGTTTCTACTATAAGCTGAATGTTGCATTTTGCATTCCCTTCACCTTCCTCTAATATCGAGGCATCATCTGCAAAGAATACTCCTATTATTACTAAATCATTTCTAAAACCGTTTCCTTCGTTTCCTGTTTTCATAGGATTATATATCTAATTAACTTGATAAATTAAGTATATCCAGTGCACTCTTGTTTTATCCCACTTGTAACTTCCATTTCTTCTTATTATGCCCTCTCCTAAGTCAATATTTGTTGTGTTTCTTATATAATTTTGGTGCAGATTCTGTATTCTTTCAAAACTTCTATCAATACCTCCTTTTTACAGATATGAAGGCTTTACTGAAATATACAGCAGTTACTATAAGGGCTTTCTTATTTCTATAACTCTTTTACACAAATCTGTAGGATAAAGATGTCTTCTATTTTGGTTCCTCCTGTAAAGCCACTTTACTGTACTTTACTTCACTTTACTTTACTTTACTTTACTTTAAGGGTTGCTTTCCTGGCCCTATACTGCAGGGGAACCTTGCACTCTACAGGACATTTAATAATTCATTTTATCTTTTACATTCCAAGGCATCTATCATTTTACACTGCATATTGCTCGTTTATTGTTAAATCCACTTTATTTATCCTCACTTATTTTAAGGTGATTATCTACTTCTATAATCACGAATATTTTATATGAAATAATCAATAGAACCTAACTGTTCTTTTGATTTCAGATTCTCACCACAAAAGGAAAGAAGAAGAAGCCGTTTGAAATAAACACAACAACCAGGGTTGCCAACTGGTAGTTTTCCGTGCCAAATTTGGCGATTTTTGGTAGTATAGTGAGCGTTTGGCAGTGAAAAATAGTGAATTGGGAGAATATCATAAAGAGGCTCAAATTTGGCAGTTTTAAATAAATTCTGGCAGTAAATCAATGAAAATATTCCTAATCATATTTTTTATTATTATTTCTATAAATGAGGCAGCTATTAAACGAAAACTCATGAACATTGTGACATAAAATGGTTGTATTTATTATTACAATTAGGGTAGCTACTCCAGGTCAAAATTTGTAGGGAAGTGGTCGCTGGACTACGAGGGTGGAAAAAAAAACAGACGGAAATAATGTAGATTTTATCAAGTACTGTAGATACAATCAAAAGATTGATTCAGTCGGTAAAGTTCTTAAATCCGAATCCTGTACAGAAGACAGTGGGATTAGAAAGTCGAGAGCTTAACTCAGTGGGTGGAGAAAAACAAAGAATTAGCCTACTTCGGTCTAGGTCGGATTAATTTTCAGTCAAATTGAAATTATAGTTTAAATTTTCAGTCAAATTGAAATTATAGTTTAAATTTTCTGTCAAATTGAAATTATAGTTTAAATTTCTGTCAAATTGAAATTATAGTTTAAATTTTCTGTCAAATTGAAATTATAGTTTAAATTTTCTGTCAAATTGAAATTATAGTTTAAATTTTCTGTCAAATTGAAATTATAGTTTAAATTTTCTGTCAAATTGAAGTCATAGTTTAATTATTTGTTTTTATTTGATTATGAGATTTAGCTTAATTAATAAAGGATAATCACTGAAACAGCTATGGTTATTCACTATTCAGCACCAAGACATGGCCTATTATCTATATTTATAGGCTAGGATAGTGCCACTTGAAGGTTACAATATGCTATGAAGTTACTACTACCAAAAAGTAATATTTATACACAACCTTAAAAGTTTTGCCAAATAAAATCATAATAGGTGTAAATACAAACATTTTCTTCGTTTCAAAGATAACCTTAAGTCTTAAACTTAACAAAACCCATCAAGATATAATTTTTCATAATTATTTTTCAAGTCTATGAATTGGCGGTAAATTTGATCAAATCTGGCGGTATGGGAGTCGTGTGACTTGGCAACCCTGACAACAACAACAGTTCGCCTTACAGCGAGTCAACGAGTCTCTTCGCTCGCCATTTTGTTTCCAACCATATTTACGTGTATATCTTGTGCAAATAATTACCAAATCTGGTGTTCAATAACAAGAACAAGAGATTATCATCTACGAGGATAAAAACCTGCTTTTGAGAAACCGTAGCCTACACAAATACGCTGGTCAAAGGGCACACCCTACCCTGGGGTAGTTTCTCGAAACTACTATTATCAGGCGCAAAAGTAGTTCTTTTTTCAGTGGAGTTTTCTTCGCTATTTCAAAATTTATCACCACTCGAAGATGAACGTCACCCCAAGTGTAGATCTGAGTAATTATCGAGATCAGCACTTCAAGGTAGGCCACGCCAAGGTCCCCAGTGCCTTGAGTGCACCCCAGGTGGTTCACTGTTGGCAGTAATGTAGTCTTGATAGCGTCTTTACGGCATTTGGGGTGTATGTATGATAGCGGCCACCTACACCTGTAGTTTTGATTACGGCAGTGTAAGTGGGTCGCAGGGTGCTTTAGACCCCCTTCCCCGTTAGGTAAGTAGGTAAGGACATGGCTTGTAGGTTAGGTTAGGGGGGAAAGTTAATTTAGTTAATGTCCATTTTTAATCCGCACGGGAGGAACTGGCCGCTGATATACAAAGGCTCCCGGAATTTAGCTGCACCTACTTTCTGGTCTTTTACTTTAATTTCATTCTCTTTTTATTCTTCTGTTTTATTCTGTCCAATGTTGTTTCATGTCCCATTGCAAAATGACGGCTTCCACCCTTTAGTTCCTCCTCGGCACAAAATGGGGTAATATTACGGTAGAGTCCCACCCAGCATCTTTACCTCTTGCCAGTACATGGGAGCTCGATGTATAGGTTAGTTGATGTCCATTTTTTTATCCACACGAGAGGAACTGGCCGCTGATATACAAAGGCTCCAAAATTAGTACCTTAGGGTAATTGGTTAGAATTGTGAAACCATTTTTGCTGATATTATGGTAGAGTCCCACCTAGCGCCATTACCGCTTGCCACTACATAGGAGCTTGTTTCTTTTTTTTTCGCGAGTGAAGCGAGCCCGCGGTGGAGCGAAAACCATTAGATTTTGGTAATATTTCAATAGAGTCCAATGGTTTTTGCTCAGCCGTCCGCTCGCAACAAAAGAAAAACATCAAGCTCTTATGTACTGGCAAGTGTTCATGGCGCTGGGTGGGACTCTACCGTAACATTACCAAAAATGGCTTCACGGTTCTAGCCAATTACTTTAAGTTACTAATTTAGGAGCCTTTGTATATCAGCGTCCAGTTCCTCCCGCATGGATAAAAAATGGACACCAATTGACCCAACCTTTACCCCCTAACCTAAAAGCAGTGTCCTTACCAACTTACCTAAGGGGGGTGGGGCTAACGCCCCCATGTGACCCCCCTTACACTGTCGTATTCTAAATTGGCTGTAATCATACAAACAGGTGGCCGTTATCGTACATTTACCCCCTAATTTTATCCCTATATACTTTCACTAAACCTAAATTAGATAAGATCGGTTAGACTAATCCTTAAGTCTTGAAAAAGAATTGGTAAAATTTTACTGTAGTGTACAATACAGGTATTCCTAATTTAGAAAATAAAAAGTATTCCTGGTGCATTCATATATATTATTAATGACTTTAATGAAAACATTTTTGAGTAAATTATTTATTTTCAAATTATAGGTATTCTGAAATTGCAGTTGTAACTGAAGAACCATATTTTAAAAATGGAGTAATCTCAATGGTGCTACCTAACCTAACAGGCATATCCTTGGTACTAGGCGGGGGTCGGGGTTCGGTTGTTATGTCTTCTGTGGTTGGTGTCACGGGAAAGCGTATCTCTCCACTCGATATCTCTATTCCAGTGAGCCAGAATTGACAAAGAATTGAAATATTTAAATGGTTGCATTTTATTCAGTGGTGATAGGACTACTGTATCTATTTTTTATTAGTTTAGTTGTAATATACAGTGGATTGGTAATTTTGATGATAAAGTTGAGCTACAACTGTAGTATGAAAAGCAAGATGCTACAAGCCCAAGGTGTCCACCAGGGAAAAATAGCCCAGTGAAGAAAGGAAATAAGGAAATAAATAAACGATCTGAGAAGTAATTAACCATTAAACTATTTTAAAAACAGTTACAACCTCAAAACAGATATTTCATATATATACTATAGAAAGACTTAAGTCAGCCTGTTCAACTTTAAAACATTTGCTGCAAGTTTGAACTTTTGAAGTTCAATCAATTTGACTACCAGATCAGGGTAATTGATTAATAGAAAAGAAGCCACGTATAAAAGTATCACCGGTGTTTGTTTTGTCGTTGACAAGAAAAATTATATATATTAAAGTACTGGGTCCCCCATGTTGATTAGGAAGTAGGAATTATTACATGGAAAGCCACCATCAAGAGTATTCCAAGTGTTGTTTTGTAAATGTAGGTGTTATAACCAATCAGTTTAGATGTCACTGTCACCATTACCCTTCCTGATCAATTAATTTCAAACTTTATCCTTAGTTGTGTGAAATGCCGTCAGCAAAAGACTGCATCGTGCCACAGTGCGCAACAAGAAACTTTGACGGTATTAACGACAACGGTACAGTTCTTTGCTGTGTGAGGCAAGATTTTTTACCTATGGACGTCTTACAAGAATAACATTTAAATTCCTGAATTTGTGGACAGTAATTTTTTCAGCACTAACGACAGCGGTACAATTCTGTGCTGTACAAGGCAAGATTTTTCACCTATAGATGCCTTACAATAATATCATCATTTAAATTGCTGAATTTGTGTGGATAGTAATTTTTAAGAAAGAAAAATGAAATGATAATGATATAGTGAGATTGTAAATAATTCTTCCAATAATAGATTCATCATCCTTGGGACGGCTTATCAGGTGACCGCTTGCGGAGCTGTCTTTGGGGTGACCTGTCCAGTCACCGACTAGGGGGTGCTTCATGGGGTTTCGGGTTGAAGCACCCATTAAGTAAAGTTTCACTTACTAAACTAGGTTTATTTGGGTTGTGTTACTTTGGATTGAGTACTCCATGTAAGCACTGTAAACCCGAATTGTTTCAAATATAGAAAACAGTTTTGGTCCAGACTATATTTAGGGGTTATATGACCAACCAAAAGTCTGAGAATTGAGAGCTTACAAACACAGGTTAGAAAAGTTCTTAACGGGTAAAATATGCATGGATATTATGTTTGATGTCGTGTAGAATGTTATTTAAATTGCCTTTGAAAAATAGACTTTCTTTTAATGTATGAAGAAAGTTAAAGAATTAAAAGAATTGTAATGGAGCATTTAAAGCGAAACAGGTTATAAAATCTTGTTAAATATACAGTATAGTACTGATAGTCATATGCTATTCTGATGGACAGCCATAGAAAAGAAAATAGGAATTTTGTCTAACATCGCAGCTACTTTAAATTATTAAGGCATTAACAATACAGTTAATCCTGTAATTAGTTCCATATCAGAATTGAAAATAAGGTTTTACGAATAGAACTTACCTGGCAGTTATATATATATAGCTATAGCCTCTGTCGGTCCAGCAGATTTTTCAAAACTCGCGGCAACCGCCGAGTGGTGGTTGTTCGGTTAGGTGGTTAACAACCCTTACAGGGTGGTACTTGGAATCATTCTGTTTTCTGTTCCTCAGATCATCTCTGCCGGTTGGACTGACAACATCGTTGCTGGTCCGCCGTCTGGTTTTTTCGCTCGCTTTCCCTGTGTCGTTGTATTGGACTATTTATTGGTGACATATACTGACCTGTGGATTGGCAATCGCTTTTGTGGCTCGTTTTTTTATTTATTCTTTTGATTATTCTTTGGATGCGATGTCTGATAAGCATTTTAGAGTGTGTGTGAATGAGGAATGCAAGGTGAGGTTACCAAAAGCTTCGGTGGACCCTCACACTGTTTGATTTGGGGTGCAGGGGCATTGAGTGTGCTCTGGAAAAAAGGTGTAAAGAATGTGAGGTTTTGGATGAAAAGAAATTGATAGAAATGAAAAGCTGTGCGTAAATTAGAATTGGATAAAGTCAGCAGGGCTTCTAAATCTAATTCTAAGTCTGTTATTGATGTTAGTCTAGACATTTCTTTTAACCCCTCAAGTCCTAGATCTGTAGAAGTTGAACCTTCTCTTGAGGTAGTAGCCCCTGCTCCTTCTACAGGAACTGTGACTACTGTGGATGACCCTCAGTACGCCAGGATGGCGGCTGAGATGAACGATCTTAAGGACCAGCTTGCAGCCTTGAAAGAAGGTAAGAGTGCAAGTGAAATTGATGATAGTGTTGAAAGTGCAGAGGAGGTGGCGACTGATCGAACCTGTCACGCCCCTAGATCTAGACCTCTACCAAGCTCCCAGGACCAAGGGAGAAGGTACGTCGACGACCGCAAGGGGGTGAGAGGTACGTATCCTCGGTCAACCGTCGCCTCAAGCAGTCCTGTTGCTATTTCCCAGGCTGCTTATAACCTCCACGGAAAAGGCATGTCGGACGTGGTAGTGTCTTCTCCGAGCCCCTCTCCTAGACGCAGATAGCAGTATGAGGCGTTGAGGCCGATCAAGAGAAGGAGGATGCAGCAAGCTGACTAGACCCGTACTCGCTCTCCCCTTTCGAGTAGATGGAGTAGCCCGGAACCTTTTCCTTCCGACGATGACTGGAACGCCTCTCCAGCGAAAAGGTCTAAACCCAGAATGGACGATTCTCCGCAGGACGCTTGGAGGAAGGAGAGATCTCCTCTTCCTTCACGTTACAAAGGACTCTCAAGAGAACCTTCTCCTGCTACCAGCGTGACTCGGCAGCCTTCTTCTTCGGAATCCTGAGACCCAGCAGCGGTTGCGAAATCTTTCATGACCGTCATGCAAGACCAACTGGTGTCACTAGTTCAAGCTTTTGGCCGCCCTCCCCCCCAGTCGGGCAGACGTAAGGACGACAAGTTTCCAGTGAAGAGGTCAAGCAAAGAAACACCCGCAGAGTTTTCTTCAGCTAGTAAGAGGGAACGGAGTTCCTCTCCCTTTCGGGACTACAGGCAGCACCGTTCTCGCGGTGAGCGGAGGATACGTCACACTTCGCCCAGGGAAACGCTCCTCTCTCGGCACTGTGAAGTTCCTGCGCCAATCAGGGTTCTTCTCCCGACTCTCGACGCCGAGGTTCCAGCTCTTGACGACAGGACGCATACAACTCTCGTCGTCAGGACACTTTTGACTCTCGATGTCAGGACGCAACCAACTCTCGACGTCAGGACACATCCAGCTCGCGACGTCAGGACACATCCAGCCTGCTTCTCCAGGACGCTTCCAACTCTCGACGTCTGGACGCATTCAGCTCTCGACGCAAGGACGCATTAAGTGCTCGACGCCAAGACGTAACCAGCGCTCGGCTCCAGGATGCATGCGTCTCTCGACGTCAGAACGCATCCAGTTCTCTCCGACAGGACGCATCCGGCGATCGGCTTTACTCCTCTGACGCAGGTGAATAGCTAGAAGGGAGTGATACTTATGCACGCCGGACTGAAATTAATTTGGATGTTAAAGAAACCTCCGACTTAGTTCCTTCAGCTCAAAGGGAAGCAGAGTTGGAAGGAATCCAGGACTTGGAGTATATTTCGGAGGACGAAGATAAACCTGCTAATGCGGCTGCTGACTATAAGGTCCTTTCACGCTCCCTCCTTGAACTGTATGGAGAGGAGTTTAAACCTGCTGCTCCTCGTTCTCCTTAGTCTCAGTTCATCAGGAAGAAGTCGAAGAAGCAGTCAGCTTTCATCAAGATGAAACTGTCGATTTTGGCAAAGAAGGCTCTGGTTAGGATCAATGACTGGCTGAAAGAATGTAGACAAGCAGTGAAGACCACCTTCTCATTTCCACCAGCTAGACTTGCCTCTAAGGCGGGCATGTGGTATGAGACTGGAGAAGCTCTTGGTCTGGGAGTACCTGCCTCCTCCCAGTGGGACTTCTCCGGCATAGTACTGTAGATTCGTCTAGGAGACATGCCCTTAATTCTGCTAAGGTGATGTAGTCTATGTTGGAGCTAGACCACCTCATCAAAGGAATCTTCAGATCCTTCGAAGTGTTCAGCTTCTTAGACTGGGCACTGGGAACACTGGCCAGGAAAGCAGAACACATACAAGCACAGGGACAGAAGACCTAACCAGTATTATGGCCTGTATGGATAAGGCTCTAAGAGATGGGGCAAACGAGTTGGCTTCCCTGTTTTCTGCGTGAGTTCTGAATAAGAGGGCTCTATTATGCTCCTTCACGACCAAAGCGGTTACGGTCGCACAGAAGGCAGAGCTCCTATACGCCCCTCTCTCGGAACATCTTTTTCCCGGGTCCCTTGTCAGGGACATTTCCCTTTCGCTGACACAAAAGGCTACGCAAGACCTCCTGACGCGCTCCGCAACGAAGGCTCTACCGGGAAATCCGTCATCCTTGAAGAAGGAGGAGAAGAAGGTTCAGCAGCTCTTTCTGGGTAGAGCCCCAACTAGACGGAATTCAGAGGAAGAAGGCAGGAGACGGGCAGAAGAGCGAACAGAAGGACGTTCAGGGCCCGCGCTAAGAATTGAGTCACAAGTCCTCCAGACAGCAGCAGGAGCAAGGCTGTCACACTTTTGGCATGCCTGGAAGGAAAGAGGGGCGGACGCCTGGTCCCTCTCGGTCATCAGAGAGGGGTACCAGATCCCCCTCTTGAAGAAGCCTCCACTTTCAAGAACACCACTAGCCTTAGTAGCTCGATACTCGAATGCCATAAAACAAGGGGCACTACTGGATCTGGTAAACCAGATGCTGGAAAAGGGAGCAATAGAACCGGTCCTGGAACTAGAATCCCCAGGGTTCTACAATCGCCTGTTTCTGGTGCCCAAGAGCTCGGGTGGATGGAGACCCGTTCTAGATGTCAGCGCACTGAACGTCTTTGTAGAAAAGACCAAGTTTACCATGGAGACGACTCAGTCGGTGCTGGCAGCGGTCCGTCCAGGGAACTGGATGGTATCTCTGGACTTACAAGACGCTTACTTTCATATCCCCATCCACCCGACTTCAAGGAAGTTCCTAAGATTTGTAGACCAGGGCAGGTGCTTCCAATTCAAGGCCTTTTGTTTCGGCCTCAACATGACCCCTCAAGTTTTCACCTGAGTAATGGCAAACGTGGCGGGATGGCTTCATCAAGAGGGGATAAGAGTATCCCTATATCTGGACGACTGGCTGATAAGGTCCCGGTCGAAGAACAGGTGTCTGGAGGACTTACACAAGAAGTCCCAAACCGAACCGAGTCAGACGATTCTTTATTTGGAGGTAGTTCTGGACTCGGCTCGTTTTCAGGCTTCTCCCTCCCAAGAAAGGCAGAACAGGTGCCTCGAGAAGGTGCAGGAATTCCAGGGGAGGCAGAAGTGCTCGGCGAGGGATTGGATGAGTTTGCTGGGCACCCTCTCCTCGCTCGAGCAGTTTGTCTCCCTGGGAAGGTTGCATCTCAGACCTCTACAACACTTCCTTTTAAGAGTATGGGACAGGAAGAATCAGGACTCCTTTTCCTTCCCCATTCCAGCAGAGATCAAGAGACATCTGAGTTGGTGGTTGGATCCGTCGATATTAGGGGAAGGAATCTCCCTATTCAGGAAGAACCCAGACCTAGTGTTGTTCTCAGACGCTTCGGAGTCGGAGCAGGGAGGACTCAGGCTCTTGGGAAGTGGAACAGAACGAATGGCACATCAACAGGAAAGAGTTGATGGCCATTCTGTTAGGATTGAAAGCCTTCAAAGACTCTGTCTCGGGGAGAGTAGTAGAAGTCAATTCAGACAATACCACGGCCCTGGCTTACATCAAGAAGCAAGGAGGGACTCATTCTCTATCCCAGTACGGAACAGCAAGAGATCTCCTTCTGTGGGTGGAGGAGAATGGCGTAGAGCTTTTAACGAGATTCGTGCAGGGACAGAAGGTAGGAGCAGACATGCTCAGCAGGAAAGGGCAAGTTCTGCCCACAGAATGGACCCTCAACCATCAGGTTTGTCAGAGGCTGTGGAAGTTATGGGGAGGCCTTCAATAGACCTCTTCGCCTCCAACCAGAGCAAGAGAATCCCCAACTATTGCTCCCTAGTCCCGGACGAGGAAGGAATAGCAGTAGACGCCTTCTTGATGGACTGGCCAGGGATAGACACTTTTGCGTTTCCCCCATTCAAGATTATCAACCTAGTCATCAAGAAATTCGCTCTTCTCGAGGCAGGGAGAATGATCTTGATAGCTCCATTCTGGCCAGCAAGAGAGTGGTTCACAGAGGTGGTGGAGATGTTAGTGGACTTTCCGAGAAGCCTTCCTCCAGTCCAAAGCTTCTCAAATAGCCCCACTTCGAGAGGTATCATCAAAACCCCCTCGCTCTGCAACTGACTGCCTTCAGACTATCGAGAAGCTTGTCAGAGCGAGAGGCTATTCTACACAAGCTGCAAGAGCAATCGCCAGAGCGAGGAGGGTCTCTTCACAGAGAGTCTACCAATCGAAGTGGGAGACCTTTAGATCGTGGTGTAAACAACGCAAAGTGTCTCCAACCTCTACCTATGTGAGCCAGATAGCTGATTTTCTATTGTTCCTCAGGCAAGACTCTAAGCTGGCTGTATCCACCATAAAAGGATACAGAAATATGCTTTCGGCTGTCTTTAGGCACAGAGGCATAGATTTGACGCAAGATTGACACGTGAAGGATCTCTTAAAGTCGTTTGAAACGACTAAACAGACTCAATTCAGACCCCCGGCTTGGAATTTGGATGTATGAAGTTCTTATGCAGCTGGAAGTTTGAGCCCATCTCGCAAGCGACCCTTAGGGATGTAACTAAGAAGACTCTGTTCCTGATGGCTCTTACCACAGCAAAAAGGGTCAGCGAGATTCATGCAATAGAGAAGCAGGTGGGCTTCAACCAGGATGGAGCAGTATGTTCGTTAAGGCTCGACTTCCTCGCTAAGAAGGAGAACCCATCCAAACCCTGGCCGGGGACGTTTTGAGGTTCTTAACCTCACAAATTTAGTGGGCCAAGAGGAGGAGAGACTCCTCTACCCAGTTAGAGCTCTCAGGGCATATTTATCACAGACGAAGAATTTAAGAGGTGCATCCAGTTCTTTATGGTGTTCGGTAAAGAATCCACAAAAGCCCCTCTCGAAGAATGCGTTATCATTCTTCTTGAGGGAGACGATAAGAGAAGCTCACCTCTTATGTGAGGAGGAGAACTTCGGTCTGTTTAAAGTAAAGGCTCACGAGGTGAGAGCGATTACAACATCACTGACATATCAGAAGAATGTGTCAGTTAAGCAAATAATGGGCACAACATTTTGGAGAAGCAACTCTGTGTTCGCTTCTCATTACCTCGGAGAGGTAAGAGTTGACTATGAAAAGTGTTACACTTTGGGCCCATGCGTAGCTACTGCTTCTGTATTGGGTAAAGGAGTTACTACCTCCCCTCAACCTTAACTATTGTACGGTATGCCTGTAACTGGGTTTGTGCTTTTATGGTTGTCTGAGGGTACTGGCTTGTGGGAACAGCACCCTCAGTCTAGCTAGATAAGTAAGATATCTAGTCTGCAAGGTTAGGTGGTTAAGTTGAGTAAGGTTGCAGATAATAAAAGGGGGATAGTGCAGAAGTCTAGTCAAATTGTTGGTCTCGCCCCGTTTGACAGACTCGATTGAGTCGTTTCAGCGTAACAGGTCTCCACCTGGCTGGCACTCCTAAGGGAAAGCAACTCTAGAGGCAGGAACCTTTGAAGTCAGCTACCTTAGCTGGTAAGGAATGAAGGTGATTACCTATGACTTATAGTTGTTTCCCAACAATGTTGGCTGTCTTTCACCCACCTTCAAATGTGTGAATCAGCTATATATATATAACTGCCAGGTAAGTTCTATTCGTAAAAATGAAGTTTTTATTATAAAACAAAGTTTTATGAATACTTACCTGGCAGTTATATATATATTTAAAGTCCCACCCACCTCCCCTCAGGAAACATGTCGGGCAAGAGCATGATCTGAGGAACAGAAAATGGGAATGATTCCAAGTACCACCCTGTAAGGGTTGTTAACCACCTAACCGAACAACCACCACTCGGCGGTTGCCGCGAGTTTTGAAAAATCTGCCGGACCGACAGAGGCTATAGCTATATATATATAAATATCTGCCTGGTAAGTATTCATAAAACTTTGTTTTATCGTAAAATCTTCATTTTCTTGAGGTAACAATACAGTTAATCGTGTTTAATATTTCAACATCAGGTTTCTTGTAGTATATTATAAATTTACCCGTGCTCCTTTCAGAGATAATGTACCTTGATAGTTAATGAGTGAAAACCTGCCATACTAAGTCTGTTACAACGTAAACTCATGATGAAAGGGAAAAGACGCTTAAATTGAACTGGAGAGGAAGGGAAAAAGAACTATGTTTTTGTGGAAATGGTAACGAAGCCTTGGAACACTTCCCGTTAGAATACGATACAGTACTGTACTTAGGTTGATTTGTGTAGTAATCATATACTGTACTGTACTATAAAGAATAAAGATGATTTTGATAGCGAATATATTGATTTTTCCAATAATTGATGAAAATAAAATAGAACAGAGGAAATGTTTTATATAAGTACTTTGAAAGAGAAAAAGAAATGATTAAAGAAACAAATACATATAATAGTTAAAAAGAAAACTTAAGAGTTGTTAAGGTATAATCTTTATAGTGCACTGTAGATACGAGAGGTTCTCTCCTCGCTGAGTTAAAATGGTGTCCTAAGTTGGGTTACGTGGAAAATTTAGTTGTTCCTTCACAAATACAAACTTGAGACCTCCAATAGGGGGTAAGACTTCAGCGAAACTAGAGCAGACGTTAATATTTACCGAGGTAGTTCTAATATCGGTCAACAAGACCAGCACTTTTGTCTTCAGCTGCAAGCACTACGCAAGTATTCATACTGCCTCCCAAATTATGGTTTTGTTAATCTTCTGCTTTCTCTTTCCAGAATAAATGGATAAGTGTGCAGATGTGGTTGTGTTTGGGTAAACATGGGAAGAAATGTGGCAGATTTGTGTGCAAACCTGCTGTTGATCCTCCTTATCTGTTGTTATTCTTTTTTTGCCGTGGCATGACTGTTTGTAGTTACCTCCTTGCGATGAGTGCTGGTCGTGGCCTCTTCTGCAGTGGGCAGAGTTTGCCAAGAAGAAGGGTAACAAGAACACTTTTAAATCAACTTTGGCTGTGCTGAAACTGATTCCAAAGAAATTTTATAGCTCTGTGGGTTTTTTTTTTCTTTTGGGGGGGGGCATGACTGTTTGCAGTTATCCCCTTGCGATGAGTGCTGGTTGTGGCCTCTTCTACTGAGGTCAGAGTTTGCCAAGAAGAAATGTAACAAGAACACTTTTAAATCAACTGTGGCTGCGCTGAAACTGATGCCGAAGAAACTTTATAGCTCCCTCTTTTTCTGGTGTTTCTCGACCTGCAGGGCAGGATCCTCTGAAGAAATTAATGGGCGGAGGGGTAGGAGACCTTGGTTTTGACACGAGGTGATCCTCAGGGAAGGTTAGGAGTATCATTTTCCCCTAGTGACTGTAGTTGGGGAGAAGTGTTCATATTTCAAGAGATACAAGTAGGCTCATTTCTTTTTTTCTTCTACTAGCGCAACTGTTCTTCTTCTTTGGGTCCTTTTTTTAAGAAGCAGAATCCTCGTCGAACTTCTAGCAACCACCCTTCTTCATGAGAGGGTAATGGTGCTTACCCGGTGATGAGTACCTTTCAGGCCCATTTACCATAGCATGGGGCTTGTGTAGCTGCTGTCACTGTTTCACCAATTTTTAGTGTTCAGTCCTGCCCATGACTAAGTTATAATATTGAACATATCTTATACTCGGTCAAGGTGAATCATGAATGCCCACCTGTCCTTTTCTTGTCTGAACAGAGGACAACCATCCCTGCTCTTTCTCTGTCTATGGCTCCATGAAACTACAAAGGAAAATGTTGACATGGTATGCTAGCTCCTCTTCCTCCATTGTTACTGGAAAGAAGTGTTCCTCCAGGTTTGCTTGTGGACAGTTTCCACCCATTCACAAAAGGTAATGGTATTGAGATCGCTCACAGTCTGCTCCATTGTCTAGCTCTCATGGGTATGTATCCAGATTTGTTGCTTGTTGGAGTATACATTCTTAAGCAACCATAAACATTCTCATGAGTGGTTTGTTTGAATTAGTCATATTTTTTCTTTCTCTCTCTCTAATATAAAGATTGCTTTCTGATTGGAATGTACATTCTCAAGCAAATGTAAACAGTCCTCAGAG
This sequence comes from Palaemon carinicauda, assembly GCF_036898095.1. Classification (NCBI taxonomy): domain Eukaryota; kingdom Metazoa; phylum Arthropoda; class Malacostraca; order Decapoda; family Palaemonidae; genus Palaemon; species Palaemon carinicauda. The sequence goes on along the minus strand of NC_090736.1, from coordinate 135,309,254 downwards.
TGGTTTGTTTAAAGTAGTGTTTTTTCCTCTCTGGTGTAAAGATCTCTTTTCTGTATGGAGTATAGTATACATTCTTAAGCAACCTTAAAGTCTTCAGTGGTTTGTTTACAGTAGTCTCTGTTCCCTGTGGTATAATCTTGAGAGTTTTGAGATCCTGAAGAGGCTGTCAGCACCTTGCCTTTGGAGATTCAAAACCTAGAGTTGGAGATTTCCTAACAATTAGTATATAAGATTAGGAAGATATTGTTGTTATTGCCCTTGCTTCTTACCAGGACCAAGAAGCATGATATCTCATTCCTTTCTAGGGAAATTACTGGAACTTGTGCTGATACAGGTCCCTATATGAATCCGACAAATAGAAAATGGCCACAAATCCTGGCTGAATGTAAAACAAACTGTGGTTTCTTCAAACCCTTGTAATCTGGTTTTCTGGCTTATCCTGATAATTTCTGGATCACAAGTAGAAAGCCTCCTTCCTCTAATGTAGGAGCATCTGATGATGGCTGGAATTAGGCTTTTTGTCTTGGTAACAAAGTTGTAATTATTAGTTGTTAACATGAAGTGACAGGGTACCGCCCACTCACGACGTAAGCTATTTATTTTTATTCAGCTTCAGCAGTGAATGGGCACACTTAAATGGCTGTTGGTTTAATAAGTTTCTATTTTGTACATTTATAAAAAGATGAATATATGGAATTATATATATTCTGCTACAGCAAAGTTTATGTGGAAGCAAGATGAGTTTTATAGTATTTCATGAACACTTGGTCTGCATGTTGATGTGTTTTTCCTCTTATAAATTTTGACAATTCTCACTCCTCGTCACATAGTCCTCGATTATAGCTATTGGCTAATATTATACGGATCTCAGGTTGATGAACCCGGGTCCGACAAATGCTCCTGGCACCCGATATCAATGCTTCTACACCACGGTTCCAAATTCGTGTATCATCAGGGACCTTTACAACTTGAGAACCTATTCTTGGAATACCTTTGCATTCTTGTAACCTGGATCTACCTTGCTTCAGCCTAGGCAATCCGAGTATCTAGGTGTCTTCTGCGTGAGTGTGCGCGTTACATTTGGGAACTTCATTTCTTTGTAATAGTAGTAATAATTGAGAATTTTTCAAAATCCTTGGAATCTTATTCTTTTGAGAAGAAAAAAAAACTTTCAAGTTGACCGTTAGCAGGAAGTCCCGTAGGGCCACAGGCAACTGTTTATACCCATTTAGATCTGTTCCTTTTCAGGATAGTAAACCGAAGCAAAGTCTGTGTTTCAGGTATGCTATTACATCATCTTTTCCCAGTCTTGTAAGAGACTGAAAGTGACATTGTAGGCCATGGTATGGAACACCTATTCACTCTCCTTTTCTATAGAGGTATAGGGTAGCTCAAAGGTAAAAGGAAGAGTAAATTGGGAATAATGCCTCTATCCTCTTCTGCTAGGTGTACCATCACCCACTTTTCATCAGCAGAACCTTCAAAAACAATAGATAGATTGGTTATTTATCTTCTTTTCCCAATGAGTTCGTTCTGAGCCAACAGGTTACTAACCGATGCACATTTTAACCTGTTACTAGATAAAAGAAATAGGAAGTTTATCACTGTATCAACTACATTGTAGAAGAAAAAGAATCTGGTAGCGTACTGAAGTATTTGTGTGGTGATATGTATACCTGCTGTATATTCATATGAAAATATAATGATGGAGTTGAACTTACAGATCATCAGCTCCATATGATGCTTGCCAGGAAATTGGGACCAATGACCTAAAAAATCTCGTTAGCTTTGCGAAAAGAAAAGAATCAATCGCCCCATAGAACCGCTAGAAACAATCGTAAAGCGTACAGATCTCTAAAGATGTATACAGTAGTTAAAAATAAAGTTTTTACTTTGAATGTACAGAACTACTGTAGTTAACCCTACAAATTTTCATACCAAAATAAATTACTTTTATAAATGTTTATAGACGTGATCTAGGGGTATTTATCGTAAATGTTTTTAAATTTGAACTGGGGATAGTAGTCTTAAATGTTTATAAACGTGGTTTTGGGCTAGTAATTGTAAATGTTTATAAACGGGACAGAGTTGTTTAGTTATCATAGTACATTCGAATATTTGCACATGAACAGAATAGACAATTACAGTACCTTCTTGAAACCTTCTATGCGAGCATTCAGTTGTGTCGGAAAAGTCTGTAGGGAACAGTGGAAAGTAACACTTGCCAAAAATATGTAGATCAACAGAAAGTTAGAACTTACATTATGCAAAATTATGTAAAGCTGAAGAGAAATTAGTAATACTACTCGCTAAACCTCTTGAAACTAACAACACGGTCCAAAGTTGTTTTTAGATTTTCTCATGTACACAACACAACTGACTAAAGATGTTTATAGATGATTTTATCACATGGTTTCAAGTCATTTATCTAAACCAAAGATGCATTTTTGAGTATTTTATATAAAACCTTCATGTTTGCAACCCCAAATAGTGCAATGAGCTCTCAGTTTAAAAGTTGACTGAAAATACTAATTCCTTCAAGAATATTCAAAGTAATTATCTTGTGCGTGTTGACAGTTGATATGGAATAGGGTGTAAAGATGCACTTTGGAGTATTTTATACAAAACCTTCATGTTTTCAACCCCAAAGTACAATAGTGCAATGAGCTCTCAGTTTAAAAGTGGACTGAAAACACTAAATCTTTCAAGAATATTCAAAGTTCTTATCTTGTGCGTGTTGACAGTTGATATGGAATAGGGTGTATGATCCTTTGAATGTTTTTTCAGAATCATACAACAAATAAACATGCAGTTCTCGCAGGGAGCTGTCAGCCAAACAAGGACAAGTAACACAAATAAAGAAGTTTACAAGTTTTAAGTAAGTACGTGTAAGTAGGTAAAAAAAAATAAAGTCCCACCTGATCTTTAAAAATCAACAATTAAATTCCCTGATAAAACCGTAACGATGTCCATCTTATTTTCATTAATTTTGTAGTCTGCGTTGATGTTAAAGTTGCGTATACGACATTATTATTGTTATTATTATTATTAGCCAAGCTACAACCCTAGTTGGAAAAGCAAGATACTATAAGCCCAAGGGCTCAAACAGGGAAAAATAGCCCAGTGAGGAAAGGAAATAAATAAATGATGAGAATAAATTAACAATATATCAATCTAAAAACAGTAACAGCATCAAAACAGGTATTTCCTATATAAACTGTTAACGACGTCAAAAACAGATATGTCATATATAAACTATAAAAAGACTCATGTCAGCCTGGTCAACATAAAAACATTTGCTCCAACTTTGAACTTTTGAAGCTCTACTGATTCAACAACCCGATTAGGAGGATCATTCCACAACTTGGTAACAGCTGGTAACTACTTACCATTCGACTAAACAACTTGTAAAAAAGAATCGTTAATAAATGCAAGCAAAATATACCTGACCTTGCTCATGTGAATGTTGGCATTTTTATTTTCATTCACCTGTTTAGTAAAATATAGAGTAAATGAACAAGTAACTTACTTTGCTTCAGTTTAAATGGCTAACCAGAAGGGTACATAGCCTTGCATAGTGTATCAGTTAAGAAATTGATCAGTTTTATCAGTTTTTGGCATTTGGTGTACCTGTTATCTTTATTCTGTATACTGTACAGTGAACCCTCGTTTATCGCGGTAGATAGGTTCCAGACCCGGCCGCGATAGGTGAAAATCCGCGAAGTAGTGACACCATATTTACCTATTTATTTAACATGTATATTTAGACTTTTAAAACCTTCCCTTGTACGTAGTACTGTTAACAAACTACCCTTTAATATACAGAACACTTAATGCATGTACTACAGTACCCTAAACTGCAACAGGCACAAATATTAAAGGCGATTTTATATCATGCGTTTCCTAAACACGCCAAAAAGCACGATATAAAATGGCAACCAATGTTTTGTTTACGTTTCTCTGATCATAATGAAGAAACAAACGCATTTACTGTACACATCTGTGTATAGGTTAGTTTTTGCATCGATTATATTGATTATTCAGTACAGTATGTTGATTTTGTTATTACCAATATGTATATGTATATGGGTTATGAAAAAAATCCGCGAAGTGGTGAATCCGCGATGGTCGAACCGCGAAGTAGCGAGGGTTCACTGTATATCGTATCCATGTTAAGTACGATGTAACTTTATTTATTAGTTTTAATTTCCTATTTGGCCAGGTGTGTAAGAGTCAAGCTCATGGGACTGGTAAATCTTTTCTTTTAATAGTTATTTTCCTATACTGTTTGGATATATTGAGCAAAATCCCAGACCATTGTACAGTATCCAAATCATATCCAATGTATTGTACTCTATGGCAATATTAGACACCTTTAAGTTGTCTCCAGACAGTATAATACTTTTACTGGGCCCTGAAACTTTGGCTTTTCAAAGATGATACTGATCTGATCTCATTCCAGGTTTGGAAACCAATAGCTCTGACATGTGGTAATACTACCATACCAGGTGGATGTCAGTGTACATTAGGAATAAGTACCCTTTTCTCATAAGGTGTGTTGTGAATGGGAATGCCTGGAAATTTAAGTTATATAGCTGGCATAGCAGCTTTCATTTGTGTTCCATCAATTGCAATCCAGACTCACGTGATGCTAATTTCTCAATGTCTTGCCATCATGATACAAGGTAATCAAAAGTCTTTTTATGCTTCTTGGTGATTTCCATGGTAACAGTAGGGATTCTGTTTCTCCTACAGATTGCCATGGTTTAAGGGCATTTGACTTTACCTCAGAATGAGACCTTGAGTTAATTCATGGCCTATTTCCCACCATTTCACCCATCTAGGAAATAGTTGAGAAACTAGAATATTCAACAGTTCTTTGCCATTTTCTAAGAAATACAATACTCAAGATTTCTTAGCCATTTTCTAAGAAATAAAATGCTCAACATTTCCCTCGTCATTTTCTAGAAACTGGAATACTCAACAATTCCCTCATCATTTTCCAGAAACTGGAATGCTCAACATTTCTTTGTCATTTTCTGGAAACTGGAATGCTCAACATTTCCCTCGTCATTTTCTAGAAACTGGAATGCTCAACATTTCTTCGTCATTTTCTAGAAACTGTAATGCTCAACAATTCCCTCATTTTCTAGAAACTGGAATGCTCAATATTTCCCTCGTCATTTTCTAGAAACTGGAATGCTCAACAATTCCCTCATTTTCTAGAAACTGGAATGCTCAACAATTCCCTCATCATTTTCCAGAAACTGGAATGCTCAACAATTCCCTCATCATTTTCCAGGAACTGAAATGCCCAACATTTCCCTCGTCATTTTCTAGAAACTAGAATGCTCAACATTTCCCTTGTCATTTTCCAGAAACTGGAATGCTCAACATTTCCTTGCCATTTTCTGGAAACAAAAATGCTCAGTATTTCCTTGCCATTTTCTAGAAACAAGAATGCTCAACAATTCCCTTGTCATCTTCAAAAGAGGAAGAAAATGGGATCGGATTAAATATATGTCATCCTCATCATTCCTTATTTGTGCTGGCCTTCTTTTCACTCCTTGTTTGGTCCATTTAGAGGACTCCATTTGTTTATTTGTTACTGTTAATAGTTAATAGTATTCTTGAAAATGGAACTGTTCTTTATTGTCGTTACTGCTTTCTTTTGATATTATTATTATTACTATCCAAGCTACAACCCTAGTTGGAAAAGCAAGATGCTACAAGCCCAGGGGCCCCAACAGGGAAAAACAGCCCAGTGAGGAAAGGAAATAAGGAAATAAATAAATGAAGAGAATAAATTAACAATAAATCATTCTAAAAAAGGCAACAACGTCAAAAGAGATATGTCATATATAAACTATTAACGTCAAAAACAAATATGTCATATATAAACTATAAAAAGACTCATGTCCGCCTGGTCAACAAAAAAGCATTTGCTCCAACTTTGAACTTTTGAAGTTCTACTGATTCAACTACCCGATTAGGAAGATCATTCCACAATTTGGTAACAGCTGGAATAAAACTTCTAGAGTACTGCCTAGTATTGAGCCTCATGATGGAGAAGGCGTGGCTATTAGAATTAACTGCTTGCCTAGTATTATGAGCAGGATAGAATTGTCTAGGGAGATCTGAATGTAAAGGATGGTCTGATTTCCTTTTAGATGTCTATGATTTCACATCTCTTTGGATTTTAGAGAAACCTACGAATCAGTTTGGCCACCGTTTATTTGATATCTCTTTTTCTGATATTTTTATTAATTTTGATTAAATTACTTTAAGGTTGCGGTAGGCTATTGGAAACTTCCCTGCTTGGCAATCTGTTGGACGAGAGTTCAAGCCCCACTCAATCTTGATAGTTTCTAGTAGTGTCTGCAAACTTACCATTGCTGTGAGGAGTCCATTGCTCTTCCTGCTGAATCAACAGCAGCCATTACCTGGCCCTCCCTGGTCCAAGCTTGATGGATAGGGGCTTCTGTACTGATTGTATGTATATGTGGACAGTCTCTAGGTCATTGACCTGTCCCTTACCTCAGTCATTCATGAGCAACCTTCAAGCCATACACCTATGTATGTTTATACAGTACATTGTGGTATATATTTTGGTTGTGTTTAAATATTTCAGCTTTTTATTCTTCATCGCAGTGTACATCAGGACACATTTTATACTAATTTCTTGCCATTTAAGAAGTTTTGACAAAGGAAAAATTTATTTTTTGGGAGGTGCTGTGTGGTCTCTTAAGAATTTCCTGTGGAAAGCTAGAACAGGGAATCCAATACAATATGATTACCAAAGAAATATTGTATCTCCTGCTCTAGGGCCAGTATATCAGTGTGCAATGTACGGACTCAGTTTGTATAGGGGAGACCTTGCAAGTACAGGCATATTTGAACTTGTCACAACACCTCGGTAGCTGAAAGTTGTCTGCTATAAGTGACGTCATGACGTCCCAGAAGAGAACTTTTATTCCAGTCCTCGCCGATGTACCTGATTCTACTCACCGGGAGTTGAGAATCTCAAAATTTAGTGCAGTTTGTGCTTTTTCAGGCAGCTTCAAAAGCACTAAATGGTACACTTAGGGTATCGACTCTTAAGAATAACACGTATGCACACATGAATACCGAGGTACTTTATTCCTTTTAAAACAGTAACAGATGCAGGGGCACTGCCTGTATGCTGCTGCCCAGTTACTCATACATACATGAAGTACAGCATATCATCCATAGACATAGGCTGATTATGGTCGAATAGAAAAGCATAATGCAGCAATTGTGAAACCTGTGAATATAAGAGATTTTTCAGAAGTAAGGGAAATGAGAATAAATTACGATGTAACCAAAAAACGATGGAACGGTAGGAGGAAAAATTTTCTCGAGTCAAGCAAACAGTTCAGGTTTTATAAGAATAGATGCAGTAACCCTAAACATGAAGTAATTCTAATACAGTAGTGCATTTACCAAACATACAATTTATAATAAGAAATAAATAGAAATTGATTTGTTTTTGTTGGTCTGACAGAAACGTGCAGCTATTAAGAAAAGTTCTAAAAAAGTTGTCATTAAAACATTCTGCAAAATATTACAATACTGTCTATTCTGTATTGAACAAACATGATAAATTGACATACATAGGAAAGCTACAGTAGATATAAAATTGGTGGTTTATGCAATAAATTGCCATGAATAGTAAAGATACAAAAGACAGAATATTTGGGGGATCTTTATAAGAAAACATTGGGTGCCACTAAAATAACAGCTCGGGACGAGAAAAGATAAGGACATGTATCAAAACACGGATGAGAAGCAACAGTATATAGGTGTAAACTGAAAAGGAAAAAACTTTGGGGTACACTCCGGCACACGTTTATATCTCGCTGGGCTATTTTCCCTGTTGGAGTCCTTTAGCTTATAGCATCCAGCTTTTCCAACCAGCGTTGTAACTTAGCTAGTAATGATAATAGGAATATACAAGAAAAATAAAGGAAAACTGGAGAGCACCATCTAAGTATTTGCAAGAATTCCATTTTATCTTTAGTTTTAATCATGTTAATTGCCAGCAAAATAGCTCATAGTTCACATATAAACACCGATACTTCAGTCGGAAACCTTTTTTTTGTCCTAGGGTATTGCTGCACAGCCAATACCCATCGAAGACATGGCTATCAGGATAAATATACTGTAGCATAATATGGTCCTTTTCTATGAATATGTTCCAAGGCATGTTGTTTATGGTAACTTGGAGTATAGTATAGTTAGATTTAGTTGGTAGATAAGAAAGATGAGAGATAGATGGTTGGGTTCATTCTGATGTTGATAGTAATTAACTATTTGCTCTAAATGGGATAGGAGCTTTTATTACAAATTAGAGCACTAAAATTCTATCCTCAAGGGGTAAATATTGATATATGTTGGATACCGGCCCATCACTGTATTATTATTATTATTATTATTATTATTACTAGCAGCTAAGCTACACCCCTAATTGGAAAAGCAGGATGCTATAAGCCAAGGTCTCCAACAGAAAATGAAAAGCAGGTGCTGCTAAGATGCTACCGCTAGAGAGTTATTGAGTCCTTTAACTGGCCAGACAGTACTACATTGGATCCCCATCTCTGGTTATGGCTCATTTCTCCTTTGCCTACACATACACAAAATAGTCTGGTCTATTTACACATTCTCCTAGTTCCTCATACACTTGACAACACTGAGATTACCAAATAATTTTCTTCATGAAGAGGTTAACCACTGCACTGTAATTGTTTAGAGACTACTACCTCTTGGTAAGGGTAGAAGAGACTCTTCACCTATGGTAAGCAGCTCTTCTAGGAGAAGGACACTCCAAAATCAAACCATTGTTCTCTAGTCTTGGGTAGTGCCATAGCCTCTGTACCATGGTCTTCCACTGGCTTGGGTTAGAGTTTCTTACTTCAGGGTACACTGAGGCACATTATTTTTTATTTCTCTTCTTGTTTTGAAGTTTTTATAGTTTATATATGTATGATTTATTTTAATGTTTTTGTTCTTGAATTGCTCTTGTAGTTTATTTCCTTATATCATTTCCTCACTGGGATATTTTCCATATTGGAGCCCTTGGGCTTATAGCATCGTGCTTTTCCAACTAGGGTTGTAGCTTGGCTAGTAATATTAATAGTAAATCAGTCATAAATTTTCTGCAAATAAATTCCCCATTTTTGACGTTGTTAATAGTTTATATAGGACATAACTGTTTTGACGTTGTTACTGTTTTTAGAATGATTTATTGTTAATTTTATTCTCATGATTTATTTATTCCTTATTTCCTTTCCTCACTGGGCTATTTTTCCCTGTTAGAGCCCTTGGGTTTATAGCATCTTGCGCTTTCCAACTAGGGTTGTAGCCTGGCTAGTAATAATAATAATTAAGGATTATGTAATGACAATGGAGCATTTTATTTTAAAAGAGTGGCAAATTATGTGGTATAGGGAATCATAGTAATAAATTAAAGCAAGTAAAACTATTTTTTCACTAGGGGAATTATCAGTCCAAAGATAAAAAGACATATTTTAGCAAGATTTAATTCGAGATTAACCCATGGATTATTAATTTGTATACATCATGAGACACTTCCAAAGTGCAATGTGTGTGGCAGTATTTTAAAGACATTAAATTTTAGCAAGATTTCATTAGAGATTAACCTATGGATCATTAACTTGTATACCTCATGAGACACTTCCAAAGTGCAATGTGTGTGACAGTATTTTAATATATTTTTTGCAAATGAGTTTTTAAAAGAAAGATGTTTGTTTATGTCAACAGTGTTTTTTTATTTTTAGTTTATCTGTGTTGAATATTTTAACTTCTTTCAAGGAGCATAAGTTTAATAGATGAAATGATAAAATTTAAATGTCTATGTATGATAGAATTTAATATAATATATATTTCCATCACCCTAATTTATTTGGGCCAGCTTAGTAAGTCAAGTTTGGCACATTGAGTTGCTTAATATCGTTCCTTTTAATAACAATTATGATAGTAATAATGATTATGATATGAATCAAAAGAAGAATTAGTAATAAAACAATACATAAGTATATATGAGAGAAAGTATATTTAAAAGAATTGAAATACTCTAATCTATTTTTGTTATTTTACCAGGAATATATAAAAGTTGATTAGTAGTTTCAACTGTTATATGAAAAAAAGACAAATAGTGAGAACAGGTTTATTCAATGAAGATCACCTTTATTTATATAGAATGATATATTAAGGTTTATGGGGTATATATAAGAGAAAGTATATTTTTAGAATTTTCAATGCTCTAATCTTTTTTTTGTTATTTTACCAGGAATATAGAAAAGTTGATTAGTAGTTTCAACAGTTATATGAAAAAAGACAGATTGTGAGAACAGGTTTATTCAATAGATATAACCTTTATTGATATAGAATGAAATAAAGTATATATGAGAGAAAGTATAATTTAAAAAATTTGAAATGCTCTAATCATTTTTGTTATTTTACCAGGAATATAGAAAAGTTGATTAGTAGTTTCGACAGTTATATGAAAAAGACATAGTGAGAACAGGTTTATTTAATGAAAACCTTTGTTAATATGGAATAAAATATTAATTTATTAAGTGAATATAACCTTTATTAATATAGAATAAAAATTTAAGGTTTATGGGGGAGCCGTTGAAAAGGTTAAACTCAAAACTTGAAAACGTAAACAAAACACTCGCCAGCCGTATCAGGGCCGAAGTGTTCTCCATCCACCGCTGTTTTTACCTTATTTAAGTGATTATTATCCACAAATAATAAGAAAATATACATCAAGTGGTGGATTTAATGTGCGAAGGATTAATATTTGCCAAGACAGAGAGACCTACCTCGTAGAATACCTACGCTACGGTAGTTACCTCCCCGAGGGACGTCCTACGCTGAGGTAGTTCGTACCTAATGTCAAAAGCAAGATTTGTTTGCCAAGAATATATCCTTACCTCGCGAAGATGAATGTCACCGTAGCTGTTGTCACCCCAAGTGTAGATCTAAGTAATTATCGTGATCAGCACTACAAGGTAGGCTATGAAGTTAGGCTTTTTTGTCGAGGTTAGGCTAGAGTTCGGTTGAATGGGGTTAGGCTAGAGTTCGGGGAGCCTTTGCAGGGTGACGGCCAGATCACGTAGAAAACGGGAATATTCTGAACTGTGGCCGTCGTTCTTAAAACGATTTTGGCGGGAGAAGCTAACTTAAAAAAAACCCACCTAACCTATGCCAAAAGCCGTATCCTTACCCAGGGCGGCTCCCCCCCCCCCCCGGACTCCCCCTTACACAACATATTTAAGATCCGTAGACCATTTCCAAACGTTTTTATTCTATACAAGATAACAGTCGGAGCGATAATAAGTAAATTAGGACGCTTGGCCGTAGCGCTACAAACTACCCGAATGGGGTTAGGCTAGAGTTCGGTTGAATGGGGTTAGGCTAGAGTTCGGTTGAATGGGGTTAGGCTAGAGTTCGGTTGAATGGGGTTAGGCTAGAGTTCGGTTGAAGGGGGTTAGGCTAGAGTTCGGTTGAAGGGGGTTAGGCTAGAGTTTGGTTGAATGGGGTTAGGCTAGAGTTCGGTTGAATGGGGTTAGGCTAGAGTCCGGTTGAATGGGGTTAGGCATAGAAGGAAGTTTGGGCCAGAAATCTGTTGAATGAAGCTAGGTATTGAAAGTAAGCTCAAAGATTAAGGGGTGGATGTATGAAAGCGGCCACCTGTATGTATTATTATGTCTAACTTAGAATACGGCAGTGTAAGGGGTGACGCAGGGGCCGTAACCCCCCCCCCCCCCCCCCCATGAAGTTAGGCTTTTTGTCAAGGTTAGGCTAGAGTTCGGATGAATGGGGTTAGGCATAGAAGGAAGTTTAGGCCAGAAAGCCGTTGAGTGAGGCTAGGCATTAAAAATAAGTTCAATGATTAAAGGGTATATGTATGAAAGTGGCCACCTGTATGTATTATGTTTAACTTAAAATACGGCAGTGTAAGGGGGGTCGCAGGGGCCGTAACCCCTCCCCCCTCCCCGTGAGGTAAGTTGTTAAGGACATGGCTTGTAGGTTAGGTTAGGGGGGAAAGGTTTAGGTTAGTTGATGTCCAGTTTTAATCAACGCTTGAGGAACTGGCCGCTGATGTACAAAGGCTCCCTAAATTTGGGCATTATTTTGAAAAAACCCTGATAGGCCTCTATGTAATTTTTGGTCTCACTCACTGTTAGGCTAGAATTCGGCTGAATGTGAGTTAGGCATAATGAAAGAAGCTTCCAAAAGTAGCCCAGATAATTAATAATCTTTGAAAATGCATAAGAAAATAATTATTTTGAAATATTTCTAGTTGGCCTGTTGATTTTTGTTTTTATTTGCAATGTTAGGGTAGAATTTGGCTGAATGTAAGTTATGCATAATGACAAAAATATACGAGACTACCATAGTTAGTAAATCATCTTTGAAGTTACTTGAAAAATTTGTTATTGTGTTGAAGAATATTCTGGGAGGCTTTTTTGTGTATTATTTTAATCAAATTGTGTAACTTTTTTAGTTGTTTGTATTTAATTACCAGAATTATGATTTTCCTACATTTGTGTGCATTTTTAAACATGATGAAATATGTTCAGAGGTACCTAAACATGGTGAAATATATTCAGAGGTACCTAAACATGGTGAAATATGTTCAGAGGTACCTAAACATGGTGAAATACATTCAGAGGTATCTAAACATGGTGAAATATGTTTAGAGGTACCTAAACATGGTGAAATATGTTCAGAGGTACCTAAACATGGTGAGATATGTTCAGAGGTACCTAAACATGGTGAAATATGTTCAGAGGTACCTAAACATGGTGAAATATGTTCAGAGGTATCTAAACATGGTGAAATATGTTGTTCAGATGTATTTTCATGTTTCTAATGGTTGATATCAGCTTGTACAGGAAATTGAAGGGATATGAGCGTTTGTAGATCAACGGACAGGGCCTTCCTGATGCATAGAAAACGGGAATTATCATTCCCATTTTCTAGGTAGTTTGTGGCCGTGCCCGTAGTACTCTAAACCCCCTTTCTTAACCCTTTTACCCCCAAAGGACGTACTGGTACGTTTCACAAAAGCCATCCCTTTACCCCCATGGACGTACCGGTACGTCTTTGCAAAAAAATGCTATGAAAATTTTTTTTTTCATATTTTTGATAAGTTTTTGAGAAAATTCAGGCATTTTCCAAGAGAATGAGACCAACCTGACCTTCTATGACAAAAATTAAGGCTTTTAGAGCAATTTAAAAAAAAAAATATACTGCAAAATGTGCTGGGAAAAAAATAACCCCTTGGGGGTTAAGGGTTGGAAATTTCCAAATAGCCTGGGGGTAAAAGGGTTCAGCGCATCAACAGGCATATTGGTCTGCTGGTTTAACAAAACTATTTAATAATTTATTAGTTTTTGCTGTCTTGGCTCACTTTACTCACAATTTAACATTGCTGTATGTCATTGCTTCTCTGTTCTGGCAAGTGGTATATGTGGCGTTTCGAGTGTTCGCTACGTGGAGGACGAGGAATTTGGCATTATTTTGATTATACAGTAAAACAGTTCAGTTGGTCTTTGCTCCACTTTATTTTCTTCATTATGATTGCCCCACAGTATACTATAATCGTACCAAGAAACTAGTTTGCCATTTACATCGAGACTTCATATTCCTTAACCTAACCTATTATAGGTTGCTGTGTCGTTTATAGAACATTTCGCAACCTTTACCAAGTCACTGCTGTGCGTCCGTCGTCAATAATATTTTCTTTTCTAACCAGTAAAGATGAATGCTAAAATTTTTATTTCTTGCATTCTGAATGATTTATAAGAAAAAAAAGTTCCATTTAGACTACTCATAATACAAATGATCTAATTCAGCAATTTCATGGTATACATTTCATAGCCATCTGCGAAGGGTAGCGAGTTATCCTTTAACATCTATGTCCATATCCTCCCAGCCCCTTCTCTCAATTCTAATAAAATAAGAAATTATTTCCTTCTTGTATAGGCTGTATACTTAGGCTCTTTATTGATGCATTTACGAGGTTCTGGCTTTGGTACCAATGTGTTTGGATTTTGACAACTTTCGGTACCGATGGATTGTGACTCCCGTGTCTCAGTTCCAAAAGCCCCCCTGCAGTCTTGTTTGCTTGGAGAAAAACAATATAGGCTGTTTTCTTCCCGTCATCAATCGTTTCTTCTAAGAAATACCCGTGCCTGAGTATATTTTCCATTGAAAAATGAGATAAGGATATTTTATGATAGATTATTGTGATTAGATATATATCCCAATGTATTGTAGCAGAAAAATTTTGCTACTGAATATCAGAACATTGATATATTGTTATTTTCATCCTAGGTTTACCATTGCTCTATCGTATACTACAGTATAATCGTACTAAAAAACTAGTTTGCCATTTACATCGAGACTTCATATTCCTTAATCTAACCTATTATAGGTTGCTGTGTCGTTTATAGGTCATTTCGCAACCTTTACCAAGTCACTGTTGTACGTCCGACATCCTATGTAGCCAAGCATTCTGAGGATAAAAATAATCCACAATTACAGTTTATCTTCAGGAGCCAGAAGTTTAATTTTGTGGAAATCATGTACTTGATGTTCATATGATAATTTTTTTCCTATGTAAATACAAACTTTGCCTTTTAACCCTTTTACCCCCAGGCTATTTGGAACTTTCCAACCATTAACCCCCTGGCAATTTTTTTTTTTCAAGCACATTTTGCAATATATATTTTTTAAATTGCTCTAACAGCCTTAATTTTCATCATAGACAGGTCAGGCTGGTCTCATTCTTTTGGAAAATGCCTGAAGTTTCTCATAAATTTATCAAAATTATGCAAAAAAAAAAGTGTAAACAGCAGTTTTTTGCAAGGACGTACCAGTACGTCCATGGGGGTAAAGGGATGAGTTTTGTGAAACGTACCAGTACGTCCATAGGGGTAAAGGGATGAGTTTTGTGAAACGTACCAGTACGTCCATTGGGGGTAAAAGGGTTAATAAAAGACTCCTATCATCCATGAGATATCTTGGATGACTATACCCTTCCTTCTTTTAGATTTGATATTGTTTTGAAAAACTTTCTTGTAGACCTCCTTATATTTTTTGGGGTTTTAATATAATTTGGGTATATTTTCTTTTGGTTCGGTTTTTCTTTCAGTTACAGAAGTATATATGATTTTCCTTCATATGTCTATATTTCTAAAAAATGGTGAAATACATTGTTCAAAGGTATTTTCATGTGTTTCTAATGATTAATATCAATTTGTGCTGCAAATATAAAGGTTTAAGAAGCATTTGTAGATGGGCGGACCAAGTCCTCTGTGTACTTAGAAAACGGGAATTTTTATTCCCTTTTTATAGGACGTTTATGACTATGTCCATCATACCGTGAAACCCCTTACTTAATTAAGCATATTGGTCTGGAAGCCTTTGATTGTCACGCTATGCCAAGGCTATGATCATCTTCACCTTCTGTTTGAAGGCCTCATCATGACTGAAACATGCAAAGTCCACACGCATTCAGGACACAGATGTTTCTAGCCGGCATTCGTCATCTGTTGTCTGACAACAGAGAGGGAGTTTGCAATTGCGAAACCCTTCCAGTAATAAAGGACTTTTAAGTGCAAGATTGTTATTCGTGGCTGCTCGGGTTTTCCCCTAATGATGAGTGAGTTGATGGTTATTCCTTTGCTATGCGGATCATCTAGGCTCTCAAACAAAGAGTTTTACATTTGTATCATCCTTTGGCTGCATACATCAATTATTCCAACTACTTATCGAGTACTGTACTTATACCTTCTGCTAAAGTCATCAAATGCATGGAGTCAGCGTGAGACGATGATGAGTCTATTAACCCTTTTACCCCCAGGCTATTTGGAACTTTCCAACCCTTAACCCCCAGGGGTTATTTTTTTTTTCAAGCACATTTTTCAGTATATTTTTTTTAAATTGCTCTAACAGCCTTAATTTTCGTCATAGAGAGGTCAGGTTGGTCTCATTCTCTTGGAAAATGCCTGAAGTTTCTCAAAAAAATTATCAAAAATATGCAAAAAAAAATTTAAATGGCAGTTTTTTGCAAGGACGTACCAGTACGTCCATGGGGGTAAAGGGATGAGTTTTGTGAAACGTACCAGTACGTCCTTTGGGGGTAAAAGGGTTAAAGACTGTGGTATTGGTAAAAAAAGAATAGGGAATATTGATGTTAGACAAACACTAAAGGAGATGCTTGCATGATGATGGATACAGTAAGACAGAGACAGCAAGTTAGAGAAGTGGGATTTTGCAAGGAGGGATGCGGAACGTTTTGAGGGAAAACTTCCCACTGGGCAGTGATCCTAACCACGAGGACATCTCGAGGATTAGCAAAACAAATTGAAACTATTTCTCAGATCTATACTGTATGTGGGTAAATGAAACCTTGAAAGTGAAGGGTAACTGCATCATATTAATGATGATCTTTTCCATTAAGTCTTCTTCAGTAAGCTCAGACAATTTGGACTTAGCAAAGTATCATAATGTAACTCTTTTCCTGATTTTTTTTTTGTAATAATGCCAGTCATTTCTATGAGCCATTCCTCATTGGAAAACGAGGAATGAGTCTCCTAGGTAAAGATGGTTTGTGTTTCAGGGAAACAAATGACAAAGTGTTGAGTAATTCATTAATTTTTAATTCTTTAGTTTGTATTTTATGCTCTAGATTAAGTTACAAAAGTTTACCCAGTGCTTTGTCATGCAGGTGATAACTACAATTGTGCCTTGATTTACTGTCAAACTTGAGCATATGATGGACAGAAAGGCCTGACACTTTAAGGTAGTCCTTGTCCTCTGATTTTTTCAAATTGAACAGTTTCTATAACCTCTCCTTTTCCCATAGGGTTCACGAGCGGACCAAGAGCGGTGTCTACGGAACACAACCACGTTGTACGTCGGTAATCTTTCTTTTTATACGACGGAAGAACAGCTCTACGAGCTCTTTGGACGATCTGGTGATGTTAAACGTATAGTCATGGGGTTAGACAAATATAAGAAGACACCTTGTGGATTCTGCTTCGTGGAATATTTCACCAGGTACGTAGTGGTCTACTATTTTTTGTTAGCTTGTAGGAATGTAGGCCATTAGCATTCTGGCCTTGAACAAAATATGTTATCTAATATTTTCTCTCTTCATTTATGATTTTGTTTACACATTAAATTTCAAACCATTGTCTTATTAGTGTCATTATTTATATAAACGGAAGGCCAGACCAGGCAAGTATTTACATAGGATAGTAATTATATTGCTTAAAAGGTTGAAGGAAGTTTTTGTACTCTTCCAAAGATTTTAGTCCGCTGTATCAAAAATATTAAAGTAATTTTTAATTTTTTGTACTCTTACCAAGATTTCAGTCTGCTGTAATAAAGATAGGAAAGTAATTTTTGAAATTTTTTACCCTTCCCAAGATTTCAGTCTGCTATAGTAAAGATAGGAAAGTAATTTTTGAAATTTTGTACTCTTCTCAAGATTTCAGTCTGCTGTATTAAAAATATTAAAGTAATTTTTAATTTTTTGTACTCTTACCAAGATTTCAGTTTGCTGTAACATAGGAAAGTACAGTAATTACATTACCAAAAAGGATGAGAGAAGCTATTGTACTCTTCCCAAGATTTTAGTCAACTGTAAAATAAAATAATTTATAGAATTTAAACTCTTGTTGGTTCCAGTTTTCAATGGTAATACTGTAGGTACTTTTCAGATTCTTGGTATGCCATCAACTCATCTTTTAACTTTCGGTTGTATGGTACCATACTGAAAGTACTTTATTTTACAATAAGCCTTTACTTAGCCAGCATTTATTATCCTGATATTTTGATAACCCAGGGAGTATTAAGAGGAGGTCTTAGTAATATTAAACCTCTTCAACCTGTCATTCTTTTGTCCAGTACCTAATGAATCTAACACTATTAGCGTGTTGAACTACCGCCAGGTTTGTTACCTGTTTAGATGTTTCTATTTCAGATCCAATTTTCGTCCCCAACAGTTAACCCTTTTACCCACAAAGGACGTACTGGTACGTTTCACAAAACTCATCCCTTTACCCCCATGGACGTACCGGTACGTCCTTGCAATAAACTGCTATTTACATTTTTTTTTGCATATTTTTGATAATTATTTGAGAAACTTCAGGCATTTTCCAAGAGAATGAGACCAACCTGACCTCTCTATGACGAAAATTAAGGCTGTTAGAGTAATTTAAAAAAAAATATACTGCAAAATGTGCTTGAAAAAAAATAACCCCTGAGGGTTAAGGGTTGGAAAGTTCCAAATAGCCTGGGGGTAAAAGGGTTAAATAAACCTTAAATTTCTATTGTTTGAAATGAAAGCAAATGACTGCATATTGTTGGTATCATTTGCTCGCATTCATTCTGAACAGCTGATGTATTTTGTTTTCATTATTTGACATACTGTGATACTGTACACAGCTACATTAATGGGAAACTTGATAGCACTTATGTGTAGTGTATTTACATAAGTGACAGTTCATGGCAGACGAGCCTATGTTTGTTTTGGAAGGAATATATGGTCGGTTATTGATGGACTAACGATTATTTCATTGGGTCGCATATACAGTACTGGAGTTTGCTGTTGTATGAAATTTCCATAGATCATAACATGAAGAAACTAGTAGTTGCTGTAATTGCTGGAAGCCAACTTTTGAAGAATCAGTAGAACTTCAAAAGTTCAAAGTTGGAGCAAATGCTTTTTTGTTGACCAGGCAGACATGAGTCTTTTTATAGTTTATATATGACCTATTTATTTTTGACGTTGTTAATAGTTTATATATGACATATCTGTTTTGACGTTGTTACTTTTTTTTAGAATGATTTATTGTTAATTTGTTCTCTTCATTTATTTATTTCCTTATTCCCTTTCCTCACTGGGCTATTTTTCCCTATTGGAGCCCCTGGGCTTATAGCATCTTGCTTTGCCAATTAGGGTTGTAGCTTGGATAGTAAAAATAATAATAATAATATGTGCACGTGCACATGGGCGATGGCTGATTGCAAACATATCACTGCCTTTATTTTGGACGACTGAAGTGTAGGAAATTTTGTAAAACATGATAGCTTAATTTCTAATTATATCTATGTACAGAACAGTAATTTTTTATATATATTAAAAAAGAGATAATGTAATTTTTATTTTGAAATATTAATGATTTTTTACTTCTTACATTTTAGAGAGGATGCAGAAATGTGCATGCGATATGTTAACGGAACGCGGTTGGACGACCGAATTATAAGAACTGATTGGGACGCCGGCTTTGCAGAAGGCCGGCAATACGGTAGAGGAAAGAGTGGTGGTCAGGTAAGAAATAATCCTGTGGTTGTGAAATGGCTTTTATCGTTCAACCCTTATAGAACTTATTTTACGAAAAGTACAGGGAAATTATTGCCTTACTTTAGATTATAGAATTTATTTTAAAAAAGTACAGGAAATCTATCGTTTAACTTTTAAGATTTATGTTACTGATATATTTCTATGTCATGTATTATTAATTATTTCTGTTTACTAATACTGTATAACCTATCAGTGTATATGAGTCGTGTGATTTTGGATTACCTAAGAATCGAATTTAGTCTATTACTATTGATAATGTACTTGATGCCAGGTACATTTTGACCCAGGAATATCTGGCACACCCCACTCCAAATAAGTGCACCGTGTCACACCCTTATTTCACGGCAAGTAACCAAACAGATAGTGGACGGAGAGATGGCAGAGGGGGTGGGCAGGGCTAAATGCAGGAACCCACCGAGCAGTAAGGATGTACATACATACACATACCAAAGCACTTCCCCCAATTTTGGGGGGTAGCCGACATCAAGCAAATGAAACAAAAAAGGGGACCTCTCCTCTCTACATTCCTCCCAGCCTGACAAGGGACTCAACCGAGTTCTGCTGGTACTGCTAGCGTGCCACAGCCCACCCTCCCCCGTTATCCACCACAGATGAAGCTTCATAAAGCTGAATCCCCTACTGCTGCTACCTGTGCGGTCATCCAAGGCAACGGATGAAGCAGCAGGGCCTACCGGAACTGCGTCACAATCGCTCTCCATTCATTCCTACTTCTAGAACGCTCTCTTGCCTCTCTCACATCTATCCTCCTATGGGGCTGGTTGCATTTCCTCAGAGTGAGGTGTACCAGAAATTCCTGTGTCCAAGTGTACCTGCCATAGGCCTCTAATGTCAGAGAGAGAGAGAGAGCCGAAAATCTTTTATTCTCATGACCTGAGGTAGATCGGCTATCAGTCAAAATTATTCAAACTGTAATATCTTGGTTTGCAATTCAAATTTTTCATACCTGAAAAGAATGCTCCTATGAATGAAGCCAGCTTACATGCCAAGCATAAAGTTGTTTGTACAAGTTGAAAGGGAAAATATTGACAGCTGCTATATGGCAGCTAGTGCTATGCATTTGTTTCTATGTGTCATACAAACTCTTGTCTTTTAATAAGGGAGAATGTTTTATGTGGGTTGGGGTTTGCCATTATTATTACTAGCTAAGCTACAAGCTTAGAAATAGGAATGAATGGCGAACGATTGTGACGCAGTTCCAGTAGGCCCTGCTGCTTCCTCCGGTGCCTTAGATGACCGCGTAGGTAGCAGCAGTAGGGGAGTCAGCATTATGAAGCTTCATCTGTGGTGAAAATGTGGGAGGTTGGGCTGTGGCACCCTAGCAGTACCAGCTGAACTCGGTTGAGTCCCTGATTAGGCTGAAGGAACATAGAGAGTAGAGGTCCCCTTTTTGTTTTGTTTCATTGTTGGTGTCGGCTACCCCCCAAAATTGGGGGAAGTGCCTTGGTATATGGATGGGAAGCTACAATCCTAGTTGGAAAAGCAGGATGCCATCAGTCCAAGGGCTCCAACAGGGAAAATAACCCATTGAGGAAAAGAAATAAGGAAACGGATAGAATAGTGTGCCTGAGTGTATCTTCAAGCAAGAGAACTCTAACCCAAGATAGTAGAAAACCATGGCACAGAGGATATGGCACTGTCCATGACTAGAGAATAATCGTTTGATTTTGTCCTTCTAGATGAGCTGCTTACCATAATTAAAGAGTTTCTTTTACCCTTACCAAGTGGAGAGTAGCTACCGGATGATATTCTATCATTTTAGTCTTACACTGCAACTTGTATTAGAATATAAAGCCTTTCATGTGCAATTCAGTTTTAATTTTTTTCTACTGTACAGTACTCTACAAGCTTTTGGACTTTTATAGTACGAATTACTAGGCTTGTGGTTAATTCTAACAGTCATGCCTTCTCCAGCATGAGGCTCAACACTACGCAGTAATCTAGAAGTCTTTATTTCATCTCGGCTGTGACCGACTGTGAAATGATATTCCTAATCGAGCTTGAATTGGTGGAAGTAAAAGGTTTAAACTTGCAGCAAATGTTTTTATGGGGAACAGTCCGACATAAGTCTCTTCAAAGTTTATATTTGACAGATCTTTGTTAATTTTGTTTATTTATTATTCACTGTGGCTCCTGTAGTTTATTTATTTACTTATTTCCTTTTCTGACAGGGCTATTTTTTCTCTGTTGGAACCCTTGGGCTTATAGCATCCTGGTTTTCTAAATAGGGATGTAGCTGAGTTTAGTAATAATAAAGATTATAATAATTTAGCATTGTCCGATGCCTTTACTTAGTGCAAGAGTGCATCGGAGACTGTCTGTTACAAAGAAATTGGAGGTACACTTTTATCTTACTGTATTTCTCTTCCTCTTGTTTTATTTTTTATGAAGGCTTTATAACTATGAAAGATCTGTTTTGATGTTGATACTGTTCCTAAAATATTTTATGTTAATCGTTCGCCATGTGTCGTCCTACTAAGGTTGACATTTCGGAACGTAACTAACAATGAATAACGATTATAGGAACTGAAAATTGCATTAGAAAGCTGAATACATTTTTTATAAAACACCTATGGCTACATTTTTCCCCAGTTGTATTTGCGCTGGCCTCCTGTGCTTCACGATGTCCCCAAAATTTATAAAATGAAATTAAAAGTTACTCTTTAACGCTCGTGATATCCTACAGCTTACAATAATTTCATATCGATTTTACCCAAACTGGACTAAACTTGACATTCAGCATTCAATTTTAAGAGTTGTATAAGCAAAAGACATCATGTATAGAGAGGTATTGTAATATAAACCTCCAAAGATGGAGCAGTCTGGAAAGTTGAGTGGCTTCTACATCCTCCCAGCTTCGAGCTTTAAATTCAGTTTCCCCTCAATTTAACTTTTGTGAAAAGGAGTCTCTGTTGAAGGTGATTAGAGCCTGAGAAATTATAATTGTAGCAAAATAGATAGAAAATTACTTAACAAATGGAGTGGTTTCAAAAAGGGATTTTGACGAAGGAAAAATCTATTTCTGGGCGAGAGACCCGTGCCGCCCAGTGAAGCTGGATTCCCACTATTCATATCTGTTGAATTCTATCTACGGGTTTCATTATTGATTGTTTACCATGTCTATTTATCACTGTCATATACATGTTGATCTATTTTTACGGGTTTCCACATCCCTCTTTTTTTATATTAAACTCATCAGCTCTGTTATTTTGTGTTATTCCCTCTTCAGGTAATTAGCCATATTGGGTCCCCATTCTCTGGTACGATTTCACTGGGCGCCACGGGTCGGAGCCCAGAAAAGGGATTTTGACGAAGGAAAAATCTATTCCTGGGCGAGAGACCCGTGCCGCCCAGTGAGAAAGGCTCTTTTGAATTGGCACTTTACATCCTCCAGTCACTTACTTAGGTCTATGAAAGATTGGAACTTTTATTTCCTGAAAATTAGGTTAATTTAAGTTACATTTTTTTAACAAATTCAGTATTTACATTGTACTCTTTTGTCCACAGGTCCGAGACGAGTATCGAACGGACTACGACAGTGGCAGGGGAGGATACGGAAAAATCGTTCAACAGAAGATCCTTCCAAAGTTACCTTAAAGAAAAGGACTTTGCTAGGGATGCAAGGGTCGAATGGAAATGCCTTCAGTACCATTTATTATTATATTACCGTATTGTCAATACACTTAACTGTCTTGGTAACTTTGACAAAAGGGTCTTTTATTTAATACAGTTTCTTGTAGCGTTGCTTTGTATTACACTTAAGGATATGTCATGAAATGATCATGCTGAAGTACTTGAATAACATATATTTTTGTAATGTTGGTGATGTATTTTGGGTTTTCTTCAAGGCAGATTGTTGAGGGTTGAAAGGGGGGACAGTTTTCCAAGGTTTGGATAGATAGAAAGAAAGGGTTTAGAAAAAGGAAAAGGAAACCAACAGCTAATCAAACATTATATCATGTCAGGAAGAGAATTTTCATACAAATTTAATTTACAAAAAAGATTGATCACATTGTTAATGTATAAGACCACTGATTGATGGGGAGAATCAGTTAACTAAGTCCACCTTATCCATTGTCTCCCAAAAGGGACCCGTTTTAAATAATTGGATGCTGGCCGAGTTTGTAAGTGCCTGAAAGTTTGGGTACGGTAAATCGAGGCCAACAGATATCAAGGTGCCGCGAAGGTGTTCATCAATTTGATCGGTTGTTTTAAGTCCTGCCAATAAGAGTAACCAGGGAGGAAATAGTGTACTAGTTTATAAGAGCAGTGCTCTAAACATATTTAAGACCAGCTGTGATGGTTTAGAACATTCATTTTTAGTAGGTCGACTTTTTCAAGTGTGTAATAACTATAGACAAATACTAGTTTAGGCAGCCAGATCAATGAAAGGCTTTGACTAGATTTCGACAAGAATTGTTTTAAGTAAAGAAGAGACACATCAGAACATTTTAAAAGATGTTGAGAGTTTTAGAACCTTTTTTTGACAAGAGTTTTAAGTAAGGAAAAGAAAGGACAAATTAGAACACTCTCTAAAAGATGTTGTGACGTTTAGAAACTTTTTCAAGATTAGTGGATATCCAGGAAGATGGATTTTAGATGAGGTAAACAGACTAAAACATAAATGTAACAGCTGCTGTTTAAAGAGGAAAAAGTGAAAACAGTAATGAAACATAGCTGTGAGAAAGGCTGCTTAAATTGAAAATAATATAAAAATTCCACCGACAAGATTTGGATAAGAGTAGAAATTTTTTTTTTGGATGGGATTAGTAAAGTAGAAAGATTTTTGTATTGTCGTCTGACCTTTCCGCACTACCTTATCTGTGCACTTGATGTAGAAAGGGTAAAATCGACTTAGGAAATATAAGAAAGTTTAGTAAATCTAGATATACAGGAATCATGCTGGCATTTGAAAGATGGATTCAGTAATTGGAAAAAAAAATGTATGCAAAATGTTTTTAACACCGAAACAATAATAGAAAATATAATGTTTAGAATATTTTTTTTTTCTGAATCTTTTGTCTGTATATTATGCATAAAATTCTATCGACTAAGATATCCATTGCTGTGACTGAGGCTAAAGCCATTCTGTAATCAATGTATTGTTTCCTCCATTAGATGTAAGTGTTTTTTTGTTTTAAATCATACCATCAGAAAAAAAAGAATGTGTCAAGGTTATCTTGATTCTGTATTTTACATAAATATTCATGAAAGCTAATGGATTGTATAAGTCTCACCGGCACTAGATTTATTATGTTAGTGAATTTGTATTTTGAAAGATGGGTCAAAATACATTCAGAATTTGTATTTCATTATTTCTTTACCTGTTACAGACAACTTTGCCTTTTGTTCTTACGTGTACACGAACTTTTCGTCCTATAGAAATAGAGTGTTTTTAGGAGAGCTAGAACGGCCTTTGAAATCGTTAACGAGGTACTGTATTTAATAACAGGTGGTGAAGATGGCGGAGTAGCCCCGCCTACTCTCCTTTTAAAGGCTCTTCGCTTTTGTCTTTTGCTGTACCTTTTGTTCTTACGTGTAACACAAACTTCGTCCTATAGAAATAGTGATTTTAGGAAACCTAGAACGGCCTTTGAAATCGTTAACGAGGTACTGTATTTAATAACAGGTGGTGAACACGGCCGAGTAGCCCCGCCTACTCTTCTTTCAAAGGCTCTTCGCTTTTGTCTTTTGCTGTAACGAGTACTGACATACTGTTGTGTACTATGCCTCGTATTCAAAGCTGTATAATCAATGTTGGATGTCTTCTTGGCCACTTCTCTTCTTTGGAAAAAGCTTATCCTTCAGGGGAGTCACAGTCGTTACCAGCAGAGATTCCTTCAGTGTTGTTGGAAGCTTACTAGTGGGATAGGAGGTACAGTCCAATCTTACCTGCAGAAAACTCATTGGCCAAGTCTCTTGCAACTCCCCACCCCCAGACATGCAGCTGTTCGCGGATGCTTCGATGGAGGACTTGGGCTTTTCCTTTGGTGACCTGGACACATCAGGTGTGTGGTCAGAAGAAGAAATACTGTTGTATCAACATTTTGGAGATTAAACAAGCTTTTCAAGAACAACAATGCCGCCATAGCAACTTAACACCAACAGGCAAGGAGGCACAGTTTCCCTACCCCTTTGCAAGTTGACTAGCAGATGCATGTTGGAGGTAAATTTCCGAAGATCTATCAGCCAGATGCATTCTTTGGAAAAGGAATGAACAGTAATAGCAGGTATACTCAGTCTGAATGACAAGTTGAAGGTTTATATTAGTTCGTACATCCTTGTGTAGCAGAAATTTTCTTCCCTTGTTCTCCATACAGCTAAACAGGATGCTTCTGGCATTCTGTTCCAGATCCATAGACAGTATTAGAATAAATACCCATGTATCATCTGGACTCCTATGCCTTTTCTCTCGTTTAGTCTGATATGCCGGCTTATCAACCGAATGTCTCGGATAAACCTGGTTGATCAAACATGGTTTCAAGCCGATTAATATCCCGATCTTTTAGTGTCTAGGACAGATTGTCAAGTCACACTATCTTAGTCTAGAAGTGTCTCAAAAGCTTTGAATGGGACGTGGCCCATATCCTCAAGTCTTACGCATGCCCCAAATTAGCATTTTGAGATCATCAGGCAGAGATCTGACTCTCAAAACTAATTTTTGCAGCTGTAGTATTTATAAGTTACACAGATACTTTTATTAACCCAGTCAAAAGGTTGGACAAAGCTTTCTTAGTTTTGGGCTTGAATTTGTGACCAAAAACTGAAACTTTTTGTCACATAACCTAGGTCTGAGACCTCCATTCCTTTCCTTCGTAAAGCATCTGGTGTAAATCAAGAGGAGATGCTTTTGCATCCTGTATGGGCTTTGCTTTACTGTCTGAAGACAACATCTCGGGGGAGCGTCAGGTACTCTTCCTTATCATTATTATTACGAACAGCTGTACCCCTAGATGGAAAAACAGAATGCTACAACAGGGAAAGCAGCCCAGTGCGGAAAAGAAAGAAGAGAAACTATGAGAAATAATAAGAATAAAAAATCAGTATGAAATATTGAAAGATGGGCAACACTTGAATAGGTCAATTATATATAAACTAGGAAGTGACGCCTATATCAGCATATTCAACAGAGAAGCATGTGCAACAAGTTAGAACTTTTTAAGTTCCACCAATTCAATTCCCATAGAAAAGTTGTTCCACAATCTGGTTACAGCTGGATGAAACTTATGATAGAGTGCTATGGAGAAGACGAAACTGTTAGAACTGCGTACCTATTACCAAGTCAGGATGGTACAGTTTGGGAAAGTATGTTCAAAATTATGATGTCTCGTGAAACTGTTAGAAGTAACTGAACAATGCTGCCAGAGGATAAGGCGTAACCAAGGTCAAGGTGTTGTAGAATGGACTCTTTCCGACCTCCTCAGGTGATCAGAGAGCATATGCTTGACCATTGATGGGTGTCAAGGTACCAGTTCAAACTGGAGCTTATGAAGTTGGGTAGGTATTGGTCTCACTATAAACTCCGAAGAATCTTGCATTCGGATAGGTGGTGAGGGGGTTTAGTAGTGACAATCAACCTTCACCCTTTCATTCAAGGGAGTATACCCACAAGTCTTTAAATTCTCTAGTTCTTGGCTCTGTGTTGTATGCTCAAGTAGTTGTGCAGCTAGCTTAGGTGGGATAGGAAGTATATTATCTATGATAACGTGCTCAATGTAAGTTTGGCGGTCTTTTGTGTCTTCCTCTCACCTGAGGAAGAAGTGTTTTTACAGTTACTTGCTGGATCAGACATTAATGCTGGTAAGCTACAGTCCTAAGCCCGTAGGTAAGTAAAGTAGTTCTCCCCACCCTCCCTTAAGGGTAATTAAGGATGGTGGAATGAATACAATGGCCATCATGTACCAAGTATTAATAGACTACATCTCTCCTTTGTGAAAGAAGTACTTCATTTACCAACAACCAAATACTGGCCAAACCCTATTACCCTACTCATCCCTATGATGGGCAAATTGAAGGCTGCTCGTGTCTTCTCCCTCGCCCCATATGACACCAGGTATAGTGGCTTGTTCCATGAAAAAAAAGATCCAATCAGTTTGTTTTAGGGGGATTGCTTCCTAGTTGCCAATAAGCAAGCCTCCCTAATTTCAAGGACAAAAGGTTTGCATACTTGTAGGAGCAAAGAATAAATTATAAAAGTCATTTGTATTTTTCCTAGCTTTACAAACTGGAGTCTTTTAAATTCAAACTTCCCACCTCAACCACCATAGGTTTTCAGTCCTTATTTCTAGGTCAGAAATAGAGTCTGACAGGAAAGTGGATGGTGCTACTCGCACGTGTTCACCTGGCCTTACTGATGGCAATGTCCGTTTCAGGTCCACTGAAAACTTTCCCTGCTCTAAAGAACTTGGTTTGTATAGCTAGGAGAAATAAGAATTTCTTATATGTTCCTACACTCATGCAAAACTTGCTTCCGTTAAAATAGGGTGACTCTCTTGTATTCTTATGGTAAGGCAATGGAGAAACAAGCGTGATTGCTGATGTATAGCTTATTCATTACCAGAAGTGTCAATGAACTTCTGAGTAATGCCCACATGTATGATGGAAAGGTTTATGAGACGCAGTAAGGTAGAGAATTCTACATCCTAGAAGTGAATAGTAAGGCTCCGTCCACACAAAGCTCGACAAACTCTGTCTAAGGTGACGTCAGAAATATAGAGGCAGTGCACAGTACAGGTTTTTTTTGTAGGATTACCGAAGCAACGAGATCTGTGCTCGTTGGTGGTTAAGGACTAGGGAGGTATTGCCTAACGTACGAAGTTACGTTTTTAACCAGTGCCAATGATGTAGAATTTCTGTATTCTTTACTTTAAAATTTAAGCATGTCAAAGTTTTACTAGGCTCGTGAGTCAACTTTAAATTTGATAGTTATATAAGTAACACCCTTTCAACCTTTGGGAAGAGAGAGCCCATGTTTAGAGAGATGGTTATGCATGAGTTACAACAATTTCAAAAATAACTTGGGAGCCTGATAATAATTGTCATTGAAGAAGTGAAGCAAATACCAGCAACTCTCCACATTAACATAGACTAGAAGTGTGGCAAATTAGCCAGTCAAAGAAATGTTTTCTTAGGACTGCAAATTTGTGGTATAATTTTACACAAACTCTACTTTGAAATCCTTGTTGTTATGCATATTGAAGTTCTGTATAGTTGCATCCTGTTGACAGATTATCATTATTAATTGCTATGCTACAACCCTAGTTGGAAAAGCAGAATTCTATAAGCTCAGGGGCTCCAACAGGGGAAATATCCCAGTGAGGAAAGGAAACAGAAAATTGATTACTTTAAGAACAGTAACATTAAAATAAATATTTACTATATAAACTAAGCTTCAAAAAAACAAGAGGAAGAGAAATAAGGTAGAATAGTGTGCCGAGTTTACCCTCAAGCAAGAGAACTCTAACCCTAGACTGGAAGACCATGGTACAGAGGTTATGGCACTTCCCAAGACAGAGAAGAATGGTTTGATTTTGGAGTGTCCTTCTCTTAGAAGAGCTGCATACCATAGTTAAAGTGTATCTTCTACCCATACCAAGAGGAAAGTGGCTGCCAAACAATTACTGTGCATTGGTAAACCCCTTGGGTGAAGAAAAATGGTTCAGTAATCTCAGTGTTGTCAGGCATGTGAGGACAGAGGAGAATATATAAAGAGTAGCCCAGACTATTCGGTGTATGTGTAAGCAAAGGGAAAATGAACTGTAGCCGGAGAGAAGGATTCAATGTAGTACTGTCTGGCCAGTTAAAGAACCCCATAACTCTCTAGCGGTAGTATCAACGGGCGGCTGGTGCCCTGGTCAAACTACTACCTGTTGCCTGTAATAACAGGTCTTGCCAGTCAACTATTGCAGCACAGGTTCGTAATTTTAGCAAGCTGGTTAATAGTAACCTTTTTAAGAAAATTTTTTTCATACCTAATAAAGGAGTTTTGGATTAGACTTTTAAAAGTCTATGGTAAACAGCTCTTCTAGGAGAAGGACACTCCAAAATCAAACCATTGTTCTCTAGTCTTGGGTAGTGGCATAGCCTCTTTACCATGGTCTTCCACTGTCTTGGGTTAGAGTTCTCTTGCTTGAGGGTACATTCAGGCACACTGTTCAATCTAATTTCTCTTCCTCCTGTTTTGTTAGAGTATTTATGATTTATATAGGAAATATTTATTTCAATGTTGTTACTCCTCTTAATATATTTTATCTTTCCTTCTTTCATTTCCTCACTGGGCTATTTTCCCTGTTGTGGCCCCTAGGCTTATAGCATCCTGTTTTTCCAACTAGGGTTGTGGCTTAGCAGATAATAATAATAATGATAATAATAGCATGGAATGGATTCAGTTAAAGGATCTGTTGAACATACAGTATATTAGAATAGTTTTATACTTGTAATAAGCTTTATAATATGCAATGATTAGGTCCAAGGGACAATTTAATATTAACATATCATTCCTTGAAGGATAGTTATTTCCTTCAGGCTCTTATCCCGTAGGCTAAAATTTGAATGCTTTACCTGCTTCTATTACGATTGCAGAACATCCCTTCCATTATATTTTTTTCTTAATTTAACAGCTGCTCTCTTGGTCCTATCACACAGTATGATTGTAACAGGGTGCCCTTCTTTGGAGCAAGGTGTACCAGGGACTCCCATGTCCAACTGTACTATAGATTGCCTGAATGAAACAATTTACTTACAACCCTACGTCAGAAGTGGTGATCGTATCCTAGACACGTTATTTGTAAAGTTTAGTCGTTTACAAATAAAAATTATTTTTTATGCCAATACAACTGAAGAATTAGTATAAAATAATCTTAACCAATGAAAACATACAAAGATTAAATATGTGATATTTTTTTCCTTAGGGATGAAATTAATATGATTTGTGTATCAAGCTTGGCTTTAATCATCATTTACAACAATGAATAATGATGGAATGATGTTTAGGTAAAGTTAATTTGTCTACAAAATTGACTTACCTTGAATAAATAATCTCTCTCTCTCTCTCTCTCTCTCTCTCTCTCTCTCTCTCTCTCTCTCTCTCTCTCTCTCTCTCTCTCTCTCTCTCTCTCTATATATATATATATATATATATATTATATATATATATATATATTATATATATATATATATATATATATATATATGTATATATATGTATATATATATATATATATATATATATATATATATATATATATATATATATATATATATATATATATATATATATATATATATATATATATATATATATACATATATATATATATATATATATATATATATATATATATATATATATATATATATATATATATACATGTGTGTGTGTCATGGTAATTAATGACATATATGACAGTATAAGGTATAAAAAAATTTCACTCAAATTTTCTTCAAATACGACAATTTTGAAACCTTTGTTACCAGATTTGAAATAGTAATCTTCTGGCATAATGAGTAATTTCATTTGCTAGCATAATTTTTTAGAATACTCATTAATTTAGTATAATTAATGGACATTTGACATAAGAATTGTATAATCTGATAAATGCCATGGAAATGTTTAATCAATAATAGAAGTATATAAGACAAATCAACTGACTTTGAGCCATCAAAATATGATTAACTCGTTGAAGAAAGATTTCTACAATAAGTAAAAAGCCAATGAAAATAATCATATATACATTTATTTTAGTCAAAGACCAAATTTTTATTCATTTATCTATAATGAAATGCCTTAATATTAATCCTTACTTGTATGTGCATGATTTATTTATTATCAGAAATCTGATTAGGTTAAAATCAGCATAGATTTTTGTCTCTCTCTCTCTCTCTCTCTCTCTCTCTCTCTCTCTCTCTCTCTCTCTCTCTCTCTCTCTCTCTATATATATATATATGTTTTTACAATTTTCAAATTATTTTTACAAAGTATAACCCTAAAATGGTTTCATGACAACAGGACCACATTAGTAATGTTGACCAACTTTCCTTATTATTATTATTATTATTATTATTATTATTATTATTACTATCCAAGCTACAACCCTAGTTGGAAAAGCAAGATGCTATAAGCCCAGGGGCTCCAACAGGGAAAAATAGTCCAGTGAGGAAAGGAAATAAGGAAATAAATAAATAAATAATCTATAAGCCCAGGGGCTCTAACAGGGAAAAATAGTCCAGTGAGGAAAGGAAATAAGGAAATAAATAAATAAATAATGCATGTTATGGAAGTTAACTCATATCTATAACGAGTTTCTATATGAATTAACTCTTTCTGGAAATTAACATAATTCAATTATCCTTATATAATAAATTTTTCCTTTTTATTCTTTTTATGTTACTCCTTAATAATTATATTGAAACTGTACGATAATTTTGGTTTAAAAACGATAATTTTAAGGTTCATGTACGATAATTCAGTCGAAATAATCTGGCAAGCCTCATTCGAGCGCAAGTATTTGACATAAACAAACTCTGTCTCGACTCTTTTAGTGAAAAATGGCGTATTTATCAGCCTCCAAAAGTGTCTGTCTCTGGGATCATATATATAACAAGGTAAGATGAAAGATATTTAAACCAGAATCGATTAATTGAATCTATCAAATAAATTAGGCAGGAAAATGTAATGGCTGTCGAGATTTCCTGTAACCTCGGTATAGTGACTCGGTTTTAACCTCGTTATAGTGACGCAGTTGTATGTTTGTTTATTTTGAATATTTTCCATATTTTACTCGTATTAAGACACAGGCCTATAAATGCGGGGGCTAAAAGAGAGATATAGGCGTCTATTTTTCATATTTGTTGTTTAATGAAGGAAAATATTTGAGATATAACTGGCTATTATTGTATTTCCAAAATATTCAACACCCCCCATACATCGGCTCTGTGTATGAGGGTAGGGTGTAGATGAATTGAAATTGACAAGTAATTTACACCAAGATGTATTAGGATTGACAAGGAATTCACACCACTGAGGAAACGAGAGGGTGTATGATAGCTGGCTAAGAATACGTCAGTGTAAGGGGGTGTCTCAGGGGTCACCCCCCCCTTGCCGTTAAGTAAGTAGCTAAGGACATGGCTTGTAGGTTAGGTTAAATGTTAAAAGGTTGAAGGTATTTGGTTCAAGTTCCAGTTTCATCAGAATAGATGCTCGCCAGAACGTCAGCCGGTGTGACGGTCTGAACGATCCCCCGGTCTCAGAATTCTCCTTGACATTATATAATGGTTCTTTTCCACCATTAGCTCGCTTCGCTCGCATGAAAATAAAACATCAAGCTCGTATGTACTGGCAAGCGGTAATGTTGAGCTGCGCACGCTAACATTACAGGAAAATAAAACATCAAGCTTGTATGCACTGGCAAACGGTAATGTTCGCGCATGCGCAGATTATCAAGGAGAATTCTAAGACCGGGGGATCGTTCAGACCGTCACACCGGGCAAGTCCATCTCCCCACTGTGGTGCCCAACCACAGCAGTGGCCTAACCAGTAAACAGCTCAAACTCACGGTCCCTGGCTGGGATCGATCTGCTATCATGCAAATGCTAGGCAAATACTTTACCATTGTTCTAGCCAGGTGGGTAAGTTTAGGTTAGTGATGTTCTTGTGTAGAGGTTTTGCAGAAAAACAGACTAGAAAATGGGAAGAAAAGCTTTGGGTGACATCTTCATCTTTTCAATGGACAGCTTATTTTGCTGATGGGACAGACTAGGAATCCTGGAATCACCAATATTGATTGGTAAACATGTTTCAGGAGCCTTTGTATATCAGCGGCCAGTTCTTCACGTTATCATTAAAAATGGACATCAACTTACCTAAATATTCCCCCCTAACCTAACCTACAAGCTGTGTCCTTACCTACTTACATAATTGGGGGGCTAGTTTATGTATGACATCTGTTTTTGACGTTAATAGTTTATATAGGACATTTCTGTTTTGATGCTGTTACTGTTTTTAGAATGATATGTTAATTTATTCTCATCATTTATTTATTTCCTTATTTCCTTTAGTCACTGCGCTATTTTTCCCTGTTGGAGCCCTTGGGCTTATAGAATCTTGCTTTTCCAACTAGGGTTGTAGCTTGGCTAGTAATAATAATAATATAATAATAATGCCCCTCTGCGATCCCCCTTACACTGCCGTATTCTAAGTTATGCATGATAATACATACAGGTGGCCGCTATCATACATACGCCCCCACGGTTCATTAATTCTAGGAATGCCTTCAGGTTATACCCAGTATCCTTCAAATAGCATTTCTGGATAATGTACATAGCGAAGTAGCTATCGCACAAATGAATCGCAAGTTTCTTCGCTCTAGCTCTTATACATTGCCATCATTGTGTCTCGAAGGCTGAAAATTGGTGTCTCCAAACCACTCATGATGCTCCATGCTCCCATTACCGTGTTTGAATTTTGGAAATATTGAATTCTGATTGAATAAAGAAAGGTCCCGGTCAATTTCCTGGGTCATGTGTTGTCCGATTGAGTCATTTCAAATTACCGTGACAGACGAGTAGTTCGGTGTTCCGCTTTAAGATCTGCTGAATTGATGAAAATATCATCGGCAGGGAATTCTGGGAACTACGGTAGTGAGAGAGTGCTTGTCAGGGCACAGAGCTTGTTCGACATAAATTTCACGGCGATTTTGATAATTTTCAAAATAATTCTACAGTATATCTATCTGGTTAACCTAGGTATTTAGAACATTCTGAACACTTTATTTTATGCAAGTTTAAGATATGGTTGAAATTAGGGGAATTTTACATTATACATATCCCTCCCCATCATTTTTGGTGATATACTTCCCTATATTTTTTTTCAAAACAAAACTGAGAATCAAAATGTTTTAAGTTACTACTGTTTCTGTTAAAATAACGTTGGTTTCCATCTCTCATAGAGAAATAGAATCGGGGTTCGGCTTCAGCTTCGTCCCTGAGTTTGTTGCAAAGACTCAGAATCGGGGGCTTTTGGATCCCAGATTCAACTCCTCCCGGATAACAAGTCTCCGCTCTGTAACCGACGACCTAGATGATCTGTTACTATGCCCCTCTAGTCTCTGTAAATGCATTTGTCACTTTTTAGAATCTAGGTACTTTTTACAATCCTTGCCCAGTAGGGAGGAAAGGACAGCACTTTTACCTATCACATACAATTCTGAAAGCTTGTGTATTTGGTTGAGATGGATCAGTTCAGTAATTAACATCTGGGTAGATATTTACTCAAGCACAATATTCCTAATGAAGAAAGTAAGAAAATGGTCCAGGTATATCTAACTTAGAAGCAGGGATCTCTAAAACGTTGGACATCTTCCAAAAAACACAAAACAGAGCAAAACAAAACACGTCTGACCAACGGACATCTTCCAAAAAACACAAAACACAGAGCAAAACAAAACACGTCTGACCAACGCAAGTGCCGAGGAGGAATGAGGATGGGGGGTGGGATGATGTAGGGGTAGAGAGGTATGTTGATGAAGGAGAGGTCTAATTGGTGAGGGATCTATGGTCGTGGTTCAATCACGCCCCAGTTTTCTATACCAACACTCAAAGAGTGAGCGAGCTAGGTTTATCCCTGGCATTCCATGCATCTCTTTTTTTTCTCTGGTATATCCAGCAATAACTATGCCTTAGGAATGGTGCTAGATGAGCATTTCACTGGGCGACACAGGTCGAGCCCAGAAATAGGTATTTTGAACTGTTCTGATGCAAGTACTAATTAGTAGAAACCCATATTTTTCAAACTTTAGATGTTTTAAAATTCCAGAAGTTATGATTGGAAAACCAGACATCTAAAGGGAAATAAACACAGGAAGACCTCGTAACTTAAGGTTCCCCACCTAACCTAACCTAAGAGCTATAAATCAGTGGTTCCCAACCTGGGGGAAATTTCCCCCTGGAGGGAAATTTAAAGCTTCCAGGGGGGAAATAATTACATTACCCACTAACAAAAACAAGCAGAAAATGTCCTTATAGTACGTGCGGCAATTTGTTGTTAGCCATTCAATTGTGATTTGATCATATCATTTCTCAAAGACATGATATTCAAGGGGAGAATTGGAGTGTCATGCACATTTCTGAGGCAGGCGAGTGGGCACGAGGGCTGGGCGGGGCATGAAGGGGGAAATCTGGATGGTTGAACTGGGTGCAGAGGGGAAATGACAGAAAAAAGGTTGGGAACCACTGAGCTATATCCTTACCTACTTACCTGCCTACTTGCAGCCCCCGACCCCCCTTAGACTGTCATAGTTTACCCTAAGACTTAAGTCAACCCTGCCCCAACCGACTTCACTCCTGACATAACACTAAATCATATTTTGTAAATTTTAAAACTACCTTCATAATGTCATGTTTTAGACAAAAATAAATAGAATTTTCTTCCTGAAGAAAATTGATTTGACAAATAATGGGAAAGTAACTAACAATATACTTCACACCACAATTTCCTTTATGCAGGACTGCTCATCTGATGATATGTGGGACCAAGTTTGATGTTGGCCTACCTCCTAGGGTTGATTCACACTGTCGGTTCGTGGGCTTCGCTCTCGCTCCAGTCACGGCCCAGTCAAATATCGTTACATGATTTTAAATGGAAGCATTCACACTAGCGCTTCGGTCCGCTCTCGCTCCGGTTGTGATAGTAAAAAATCAATATGTACAATAACAGGCTAATCTTCACTTTGCAAATACATTTCTAGTATCTCTGAACAATATTCCAATATAATTATGCTTTATCCTTATATTTATAAGGACCGAGAGCAAGCCAAAGGTGTTAACACCCCAGTACCTAGACCGAACCAAGACTGGAGCGTGACCGTACCGATAGTGTGAATCGACTCTTACGGTGTACGGAAATCCAAATGTTAATTTATATTATGATCTGCTTGAATCTTGAAACAAGACATGGGTCTAAGAAAATGCTTACATAGTTGTATGTATGTACAGCGCCTACAAGATCTATTTGTCATTTACCATAGGTATTTAGAGTATCACAATGCGCATTCAGCATTAATTTTCAAATCCACGTTTTTGAAGCACTTTGAAATCAAGAAACCCTTCAGTTTCTTCTTGAAAGCCTTAATATCTTCAATCTTTCTGATGTCTAGTGGGAGTTTGTTGTATAGTCATGGTGCTACATATTTG
Source organism: Palaemon carinicauda (assembly GCF_036898095.1). Taxonomy (NCBI): domain Eukaryota; kingdom Metazoa; phylum Arthropoda; class Malacostraca; order Decapoda; family Palaemonidae; genus Palaemon; species Palaemon carinicauda. The sequence goes on along the minus strand of NC_090736.1, from coordinate 135,272,617 downwards.
GAAGTTCCAGAGCCTACAGTAGAGGGACAGTACATTATGGCTCCAACGACTTGAAACCATAATGTAAATGTTCTTGTGTCGACATGATTTGTTGGCTGCACGATGTGTAGCAATTCTCTTAGGTGTTTTGGACGTCCGGTTCTGGTAACTTCATGAAATATTACACACGTCTTGAACTCGATTTTGGCTTTGTTAGTCAGTCGGTGTAATTAATTTGATGTAAGAGTAATCCTGTCTTGGGGGCCCGCGCGCAAGAGATATGTCTCCTGCGCGCGCGCCCATCAACATCATCTAGAGCGCATGATTCCTCGCCCGCACGGGCTCTTCATCCCGATCCTGCGCGCGCGAATATTCACACTCGCGCGCGAGCGCGCAATCGGCTTCCTGCACACCCTCTGATGTCTCCTGCGCGCGATCGCTCGCCCGCGCGCACCCTCGCGCACACACCAGCAATTGCCAACAGTCTCCCGCGCGTGACCCTGGGTATTCCCCAGCGCGATCATCATTATCCTCCCACGCGCGAGGCTGCAGGACAACGCGCGGCAAGGTCGCCATCTCCATATCCCCCCCCCTCCTGTCTTGGGGTGGGACACCTTTTATCAATGTTTGTCCTCTGTATATTATGTTTTAAGTGGCACTTGGATAGATTGTAATAAATTAAGTTACACTAGTCAATCCATAAGTTGTTCCTTTCCTATCACGATAAATTTTGTTATGTTTTCATTTAGTTTTAGCCATTTAACTGTCATCTATTTCCTATCACTAGAAAGAACACGGTTTAAATTGTGCAACATCTGCAAATAGTTTAATCTGTTAGGAATATGGATAGTTCCAACTAACATTGCACTAATAATCTGTTGCTTTCTAGGTCTGGGAACATCTCAAGTCGAAATCCAATGTGACGCAGGTTGAGCATTATGATGATTTTCTGCGACAATCTCGGAAATGGATCTGATACAGCTGAATGAATGGTAAGAAATAGTGTACTAAATGCTACTTACTTTCTTGACTTAGTCAAAGGTGAAAAACTGTCATTTATACAGTGCATCTCAAGGTCTCGGTAAAATGGTGAAGTGAAATCCATATTGTTAGGACTTTCTGCTTAAAATATAAGACTGATTTACTGTAAGGGTGTTAGAACTTCAAAAGTTCAAAGTTGGAGCAAATTTTTTTATGTTGACCAAGCTGACAAGAGTCTTTTTATAGTTTATATATGACATGTTTTTGACGTCAATAGTTTATATATGACATTTCTATTTTGACGTTACAGTTTTTAGAATGATTTATTGTTAATTGGTTCTCATCATTTATTTATTTCCTTATTTCCTTTCCTCATTGGGCTATTTTTTCCTATTGGAGCCCTTGGGCTTATAACATCTTGATTTTCCTACTAGGGTTGTAGCTTGGCTAGTAATAATAATGATAATATTATATAGGGTTCATTGAAATCTTTATTCTTCATTATTTTGACCCAATTCTTATTTTGTCAAGATTCCATGAAATTTATCAACAACCAAATGTTGCATAGTCAGGGTTTAAAAGAAAAAAAGCCAGAATAGCTTTTACTCTTAGGATTTGTGGCTCATATTAATTAGTTACTTAAAATTGCATTCAATAATCAATGGAGTTCAATAACTCATCTGTTGTTTGTCAAGAAATTCATAGTATCATTCACTATCATGGTATGACGATGAAACAATCTCCAATAGATTTAGTAGATTTGAGAACAAAGCCCTCGGAAGGATATTGGGAGTTAAATGGCAGGACAGGATTAGAAATGAAACCATAAGAGAGATTATTTGAGTGCCATATATGGGTGAGATCAAGGTGAGGGGTAGATGGAGATGTTTTGGGCATGGTCTTCACCCTCCCCGAGAGAGATTAGTTCACCAAACTTTCAATTGTTCCGTAACTGACATACAAACCACGCTATTTTATAGGGGTTATTACTTTTGGCGTAGCTGAAATGACGAGCCATTAGAATTTTAACGAGGGTTTACTACCCCACCGTTAGTTAGCGGGGGGTAGGGAGGGTAGCTTGCTACCCCCCCCCCCCACACTCACCTGTGCTTTAGCTCACTTTGCTCTCGGGTCGGGTGGTAGTCGCACGTGTCCGCTCTCATTCTCGCCTCTCTGACAGCCATTAATGTCTTTCTACTTTTTCTCCTACAGGTTTGTGTGCGAAGTTGGCCTCTGCGAAAATGCGCAAATGTCCTGGATTACCCGACCGCCCTTGTGGTACACTTATGTCAGCGGTCGAGACGGACGCTCACACCCTTTGTCCTTACTGTAGGGGCCAACGGTGTGATAGTGATAATAAATGTGGTGAGTGTAGGGAGTGGTCTTCCTCCCAGTGGGAGAGGTTATCTGGGCAACGGAAGAAGTCCAGGCGAGATATTTCTCCTTTGAAGATTTCTTTGAAAGGAGAAAATCCCTAGGACTCTTCCTCCGTTGCCCAAACCTCCTCCGAGGCTCGCACATGATCGGTTTCTTCCGAGAAACCGTCGAGGGGTAGCGTAGACCATGGTTCTGTTTCCCGATGTCGGGGTTCGAGAGATGGCGTTGCCTCCCCTAGCGAGGCAGCTCCACCTCTTCCCCCGGGGGGAGGATTTAAATGTTAATATCAATGTAACTGATTTATTCCAGCTTTGGTCTTCCTTGGGGCTCGAAGGTTCGGCCTTCAAGGAAGGGTGCCGCTGTCAAGCAATCGCCGACTTTGGCAGAGGTTGATCCTCTGTCTATCGTCGACGTTGTGGTGGCAGAGGTATCCGATGCGGTATCTCCTACCTCTGCAACTTCCCATCCTGCTGTAGCTGAAGGCTTGGTTTCTCCCTCTGCTCAACGTTTGAGGGAGGAACTAAGTCCAACAGTCTCTCCTGCCAATGATTCTCCCCCTCGGGGGAGTTCACTCACAGAGACTCCTCTTCGGAGGACTGCTGATGGTCAGCTTGCTGACCCAACGGCCCCCGGAGGGCGCATACGTCGTAAGGCTCGCCTTCCTCTTCGCCGGAGAGGCCTTCCTTCACCTCACAAGGGTGTGAGGAGGCGCCTCTCCGGTTCAACATCATCGCAGTCCGCCGCAGAGGAGCCTCGTCACCGATCTCCGACTGTTCCTGCTACAACCCTGGACCTCTCTGCGGATCGTTCACGATCCCCTTCGGTGGAAGGTCGTCCTGACAAAGGGCACGCCGACCTTCCACCCGTCAGACCTGCTGACCTGCCGTTGCCGTTCCTGGCTGCTGATGCGCTGTGGGTGCCAACTAAACGTGTTTTTATAAAACAGGCAACGGTCCCTTCGGGGCATCAAGGGCTTGCGCGCAACTTAGCGCACACGTCCCTTACGCGCCATGCCAAGCATGCGCGCCAACGTTCAGCTGACCTCTTTGAGGTTTCGGAGTTAGCGCACAGGCGCTCTCCTACTGTTGCTGATATAGTGCGCCAGTGCGCACCTGCTGCCAACGTTCCTGATAGAACGCGCCAGCACACACCCGTTGCCGATGTTCCTGCTAAAGCGCGCCATTGCGCGCTCTGAACCTGCTGCATGCCATACTGGCCAATGTTCTCCTGCGTGCCAGCGCTCACCAACGCGCCAACGATCTCCTGCACACCCACGATCTTCGGATCCGGGTGCAGTAGGGAAGTTTAAAGCTTCCCCTACTCGCCAGCGCTCGCCAAAGCGCCGTCTACCTTCACCTGCGTGCCATCCCTCGCCAGCGCGCGATCGCGCGCAGGCACGAGGAGGCGCGCGCGGGCCCTGCACGCCCACGCCCATTTCCCACAGCAGTGGTGCATCGCCAGCCTGATGTACGCACACAAGAGGTGCGCCAATGTACGCAGGGTCCAGCTGTGCGCCCGCGCGCAAGAGATATCTCTCCTGCGCGCGTGCCCATCAACATCATTTAGAGCGCATGATTCCTCGCCCGTACGGGCTCTTCATTCTGATCCTGCGCGAATATTCATCCTCGCGCGCGAGCGCGCAATCTGCTTCCTGCGCACCCTCTGATGTCTCCTGCGCGCGATCGCTCGCCCGCGCACACCCTCGCAATCACCCTCGCGCACACACCAGCAATTGCCAACAGGCTCCCACGCGCGACCCTGGGTATTCCCCAGCGCGATCGTCAATATCCTCCCACGGGCGAGGCTGCAGGACAATGCGCGGCAAGGTCGCCATCTCCACATTCCCTCCCCCCCCTCCCTTCCTGCAAGCGCAGAACAGCGCTCTCGCCGGTAGGGGGGAAGGTTTCAGAAAGGTCCAGGGACATTTCTTCTTTGTCATCTTTTTCTTTGCAGGCGAACCCCCCTGTGGAAACTCCTCCCAGGGATCGGTTGATCCCTGTCCTTCCAGAGGGAGTGTCTGACAGCGCAGCCGTCAGCTAGCAGCCTTGGTTTTGGGCACTGATCAGAGCTGTCGCGCAGACTTTTAAGCCTGTTCTCTCTGAGCTAGGCCACAAATCCTTGGCAGCATCTACTCCCCTGAAGAGAAAAAGAGGAGTTTCCGACGCGGTGACTTCTCTGAGGACAAAGCTGTCTCCTCGTAAGCCTTCGAGGCAGGCCCCCTCCCCCCCCAAATTTTTTTCCCTCCCCTTCGGACGAGGATTTCCCGTCCTTGGGAGTCATGTGAGGTGAGACGTTCCCCCATCGCACCAATGAGGGAAACCCCACCTCGCGTTGAAAAGTCTTCACGGGTAGGGGCGGAGAAGAGCCTACCTCCGTCGTTGTTGGAGTCCTGCATCCCTCCCAGGAGGGAGTCGAAGACTTAGGCCGGAACCAGCCAGTCACTAGGAGAACGTCCGCGAGTCTCCTCAAGAAGAGCCTTTGAGGACAGGAGACTTTGCTGCTAGTCCTTCAGAAGGAGAGCTGCAGGAGTCAGAACATGCATTTTGGCAGGTTCTGACCCTTATGAGGACTCAATGGGTTTGCTGACCCAGAGATTCCTCCTCAAGAGGGCAAAGACATGGTCTTGGACTGAGTATTTGGGACTCAAAAACCCTCTTAAGGCCAGTGCAGCTTTGCCCTGGTCTCAAGGGGTTAAGAGTGCCAGGGACAAGATCGCAGTCCAGCTCTCCGAGCTAGCCTCCTCCAGCCGATCCAGTGCCGGTAACAAGCTTCTCCCACCTCCTCGTGTACAGCAGAGGAGGTACTTCGAGATCTTAGAGGAGCCTTGTTTAGCTCTTCCCCTTCACCATTCCTTGGAAGAGCTTACCAGGGGAGTCCCTCTTGAGAGACAATCCAACCGGCAGGTCTCATTCTCGGCGACTGAGATCCTTAACCCTTTCACTGCGGAGAACGACTTTAGTTTACTCAGATTCATAACCTTTCACTGCGGAGAACGATTTTACTTCACACCGTGTATGAAATTTTAAGCTTAGCGCCTTTTGTTGACGATTTATCTGGCCTCTACCCCCCAGATGCTGAAGCCTTGATGAGGATGGGGGCTTAGGGATTAGCAGCTGGGCTCTAATGAACAGTGGGAACTACTTCCCATTGGACCTCGGTGCCCAGCTGTTGCTCCAACTAAATCAGTCAGCGCTTTCTCTTTTACTTTTGATTGTCTTTTTTCTCCCATCTCTTCCTTTTGGGCTCAATATTGTTGATAATTTTGGCATGTTCGATTATACTTTGGATGCTGTTTTGGATTTGGCACAGTGTGGGATGGACGGCATTCCATCTCAACCTGTGCCAATTTAGACCCCATCACCCTCTGGCAGACCCCATTGGGTGCAGACCAAGTCTGTTAAGAGTCGGGCTCCAGTGATCCGGTTTTAAGTCGCCCATATTTGCGGGTAATGAGTGACGCCAGGCATTGGAGTCGACGGTGGGAGGGGCTAACTACCCCCCTGACCAGTGTACGCCCACCTTAAGAGAGGCAGCCCCTCTCTAATAGAGGACTGGTCCCCGCTGAAGCCTCTTCTCGTGTTGGGCCACATGGGATAGGAGGACTGACATCCTCCGATAAGAGGTGGATAACCCGGCTTGCTTTTTCAAAAAAACCCAACACCTCTGTTGACGACCTGGAAAATACAAACATGGACCTCGGTACAGACAGCTCCAACTCGGGTTCTAGCATTGTAACGTTGGAACCTTATTCACGTCATGTGAATAATAAAACGCTAGAGAAGAAGAGAGAGAGAGTGAAAAATTATGACAGTACAGAAAGATATAGAAAAGTAGAAGTATTACCTGGTCACTATGAAGTAGTGAATTATGAAAATTTTTTTATCTTGGAATTTGAAAACGAAAGAAATGAGCGTATAAATAATTTTAAAGCTAATAGGGAAATAGTTACTTTATGTGGAGGGCAGCCAAAAATTCTACCCCAGGGAAATGGAAGTCTCTTGATAGAGACACTGTCCCCAGTACAAGGTGAAAGGTTGAAAACACTTACAACATTGAATGGTCATAGCGTAAAATGCGTTTCGGACCCTACTTTCAACCAGAGTAGAGGTGTGATATATGCTCCAGAATTGTTGGATATAGAGGAAAAAGAAATTGAGGATGAACTGAAAAATCAAGTAGTAGTTAAAGTAGTCAGAATGAGAAAGAGAGTTGGAGAACAACGTATCCCTCTTGCTACTCTGATTATAACATTTGATCAATGCCGATTACCAAATGTTATAAAAGCTGGTTGGCTATCTTAGAAGGTAAAACCATATATCCCTTCACCATTGCGATGTTATCATTGCCAAATGTATGGCCATTTAAGCCAGAAATGTAAAGAAAAACTAAACAATAAGCCAGCTGTTTGTGCCAACTGTGGAAAAAGTAGTCATGGAATATGCATAGAAAACCCTAATTGCATACATTGTGGGGAAGCACACCCAGCTACATCTAAAAGCTGTGTAAAGTTTATTTTTGAAAAAGAAATCCAGGCCATTAACTTTTAAAGAGGCTTGTAAAAGAGCTCTTGAAAAGCAAATAAGACCAGGGCAACCTTTTTCAATGGTTCTGAAGAAAAACTTGCCAAACCACACAGACAAAAATTATATCTCTACTTCTAAGATAAAGAAACAAATGAAAGTAGTTAAAAGAGGTTGAAAGTCCCATCGAAAATCTATATCCAGAAATTGTAGAAAAATCAAAACGGATACTTAAAGATCTGAAAATTATTCAAAAGCCAACTACTCCGATTTTAAACAATAGTACAAACTTCTCACAGGCCGTTTCCTTGCCTGATCTGATGGAGGTTGCACTTGAAACCAATTTACCTGGTGAACCCGTAGTGGGGAAGGTGCAAAAACCTGACAGATCACAACCTTTTAATCGAAAAAGAGAGAGACCTCCCTCCCTCTCTCCTCCTACCATAAGAAACATTAAAGTCACGACTTCCAATGAATATGATATCTTGTCTGCTGATGTTTCTGAACAACTAGAAGGTAAATTGAACCAATCAGAAATTCAAGTTGAGGTCCACCATCCTCCTCAACAATTAGATCAAAAGGACACAAAGAAAAAGAGAAACACAAAACCCACTATATCAAGATCCTCTCTAGAGTTACCTCCGGGAAATATTGTTAGATCAAATATTGCCAATGGGAAGACTTCATCTAAGGTGTCATCCAAAAAATAAAACATAGTTTTTTCCTCCATTGTGCAATGGAATTGCCAGGGTTTAAGGGCGAAATATGAACAACTTAAGCTCCTCATACGTGAGCACTCCCCTATAACAGTATGTCTACAAGAAAGCAAGCTCGATGCTAATACTCCTTGTCCTCGAGAGTATGTTAGCTATAGGACACCATATGATCAATGAGCAGGGAGCCATGGGGGAAGTCTTATATACGTTCGTCGAGATGTTCCCCAAATATCTTTGTCTATCTGTACCCCTCTGCAGGCAGTGGCTGTACAGATTGATATAGGGAGAAAATACACAATCTGTTCTCTTTACTTGCCTCCAAATGATAACATCTCATATGATAATATAGTAGAGGTGATTAAACAACTCTCACAACCCTTTCTCTTACTAGGAGACCTTAATAGTAGACATCCTTTATGGGGTGATGTTTTAGCAAATGCAAGGGGTAATATTATATCGTCAATTTTGGAGAATGAAGATGTCGGACTCCTCAATACAGGAGAGCCCACACATTTTCATGTACAGACAGGTACCTTGTCCTGCATTGACCTATCAGTCGCAAGCTTTAACTGTCTTCTCGATTTTAATTGGAGAACATTAGATGATTGGCATACTAGTGATCATGCACCAATCATTATAAACACCAACAGTGGTCCACCTTTACAGAGAACGCCTCGATGGAATCTTGATAAGGCGGACTGGGATAGATTTCGGGAGCTAAGTGAAATTGAAGGAAATACAGAACAGTTTGAAAGTGTTGATGATGCCATGGACTTACTCAATGTAACTCTTCATACAGCAGGAGTAAATTCCATTCCCAAAACAACAGAGATATTCAGACGACGACCAGTCCCCTGGTGGTCATCTGAACTAACTGCCCTGCACAGAGCCACAAGAAAGTCTAACTCGATTGCGCATGTGCCGTACTGAGGAGAATTTAGTCATATACAAGAAATGTAGAGCACAGTTCTGCCGTGCCATGAAAGAAGCTAGGCGCCAGTCTTGGATGTCATTTGTTTCCTCCATTAACAGTAGAACACCAACTTCATCTGTGTGGGGGAAAGTCAAAAAGATAGCAGGCAAATTCACCCCAAACCCACCACCAGTGTTAAAGATAATTGGCCAGTATATGACTGGAGCAACCGAAGTTAGCAATGCCCTGGCTGACCATTTTTCAAATGTATCTTGCAAGTGTGAAACAGCTCCTGGTCACCTGTATAGGAGCATTGAAGCAAAGAAAGTTTTAAATTTTGCAACAAGAAAGCAAGAGTCATATAATTCTCCTTTTACTGAAAGAGAGTTTGATTCTGCTCTTGCCACGTGTAACGATACAGCCCCTGGACCCGATGGAATTCCATATGCAATGATTAAACATGTACATTTTAATACAAAGTTATTTATTTTAAGCATTTTTAATAGAATATGGCATGATCATAGTTATCCAAGTGTTTGGGAACTAGCCATTATTCTAGCCTTTTTAAAACCCGGTAGGGACAAGCTTTTAGCAGCAAATTTTAGGCCAATTGCATTGACATCTTGTTTGTGCAAAATCATGGAAAAGATGGTCAATGTAAGACTGATTTGGTACCTTGAAAAGAAGGGTATTTTATCACCCATTCAATGTGGATTCAGGAAAATGCACTCAACGACTGATGTGCTAATACAACTTGAGTCCTCCATTTGTGAAGCCTTTGCTTCCAAACAGCACCATGTGAGTCTTTTTTTATCTTGAAAAGGCATATGATACCACATGGAGATACGGTATACTTAAAAGAATCCATGAGTGCGGATTGAGAAGAGAGCTACCACTATTCATCCAATCATTTCTTTCACATAGAGTTTTCCAAGTGAGAGTTGGGGAAGCTCCATCACAGAGTAAATGTCAGGAGGAAGGAGTTCCTCAGGGGAGTGTGCTGAGTGTAACCCTTTTTGCTCTAGCAATTAGTGGGATATCCTCAGTCATTCCCCGGGATGTTCTTGCAACATTATTTGTGGATGATCTCTCCATATCATTTGCTTGGGCCAGAATGGCAATGGTTGAGAGAAAAATACAACTCTCTATTGATAAAATCTTCCATTGGGCCGATATGAATGGATTTAAGTTCTCGACAAGTATAACTACAATTGTCCATTTTTGTCGTATACGGGGAGTACATCCAGACCCGGATATATACATCAAAGGTCAACGGATCCCATGTGCAAGTGAAGCTAAATTTTTAGGGTTGATATTTGATTGTAGGCTTGCATGGGTTCCTCACTTAAAAGCATTAAAAGCTAAATGTGTTGAAGCTATAAATCTTTTAAAAGTATTGTCCCATACATCATGGGGGGCAGACCGCAATACAATTTAAAATTATACAAGGCCTTGATATTTTCCAAAATTAGTTATGGATGCGAAATATACTCGTCAGCAACCCCAAGCCGGTTAAAAATATTAGATTCAATACATCATGCTAGCATTAGATTGTCCACAGGAGCCTTTAGAACTTCGCCTATCACCAGTCTCCTTGTTGATGCTGGGGAGTTGCCTCTAGACCTTTACCGAATGTCCTCTATTATTCGGTATTGGTTTAGATTGCAAAGACTCCCTAATTCTTCTGCCTTTCAAACAGCAAGCCTTGTAAGACACTCAACCTACTTTGAGCTGCACCCAAAATCTCCTCAACCTTTTGGGTTTCGGGTGAAACAATTATTAAACAATCTGGATTTAATTATAATTAATGTGCTTCCATTCAAGGTATCACCAATGCCTCCATGGAAATTACCTGACATATCTTTTTGTAAATACTTTATTGGAGTTAAGAAGAATATGACTGACTTAGAATCCAGGTCTCTTTTTATGGAACGTGTCGAAGAACATAGGGGATCGACTTTTATATATACTGATGGCTCCAAATCTGATGCTGACGTTGGATTTGGAGTACATAGTAATGATTTTAATTGTAGAGGTGCACTTCCTCTAACAGCTTCCATATTTACTGCCGAACTGTATGGCATACTAACCGCTATTGAGAAAATAGCTTTGGAAAAGGAGGGTAATTTTACCATTTTTAGTGATGCAAGGAGCGTTCTTCAAGCTTTACAAGTTTTTAATTCTAATAACCCTCTAGTTTTAAAGATTTTAGAATGGCTTTTTATTATTGGACGGAGAGGTATAACAGTTCAATTTTGTTGGGTTCCAGCACATGTAGGTGTGTCTGGGAATGAGAAGGCCGATTTATTGGCGAAGAATGCGGCATCCGAGTTGCTACCAAGGAGGCATCCTATTCCCTGTAATGATATCCTACCTTACATCAAGAAATTGGTTTGTAATAAATGGCAACAGCACTGGGATAGTCAAGATGGCAATAAAATGAGGGAAGTAACAAATATCATATCACCTTGGAGGTATAACACGATACCCCGAAAATGGGAGACGACTCTTTGTCGCCTCCGAATTGGTCACACACGGTTGACACGAGTTTCTGCAGAAGGGTCAACACCAACCGTATTGCGAGGACTGTTTAGTACCTTTAACAGTGAGGCATTTGTTGACCGAATACCCTAATTTTACTAACTTAAGAAATAGATACCTGTTTGAGGCTCGAGGTGAGGATGGCAGGTTCATCCTTGCCAAGATTTTTGGACACGATGTGTCCTACTATGCGAGTGAAATTTTTAGATTTATTTCAGAAGCAGGTCTTCTGAAAACTATTTAACCATTGTAATGACTTCTTAACTTTTATGGTTTTAATTGAATTCTCTTTCATTTTTCATATATAATAAATGCTATGGGCATCAATGACCTTAGATGTCAGGATGCCAGAAAACTTTCAATCAATCAATCCTTAGGTGATACACCTAGGATTCCCTTGTTGCCTCCTCTCTTCCCAGGGTCCTCTCCTCCCTCCGATCCTAGGAGGAGTTCGGAAGTTCCCGCACAGGCGGGTCCTTCAGGCAAGGGGAGACGGTCATGCCCCCGCAAAAGACCTCTAGAGTAGATTAGGCATGAACCTCAGGGTAGCCCCCTGCAGTTCAAGACGTTACAGGCCAGGCCAAAGGGGAAAAGGAAAAGAATTCATCCTTCGCCCCCCAAGGAAGATAGGGTTACAGTACTTCCTATGGAGACTCCTTCCGTTCTTTACCGGTCGAGATAGTGTCTAAGGAGGCACGACCTGCGACCGGACGGGATTCACCCCTACGGCAATGGACTTACATTCCACCTGTAAGCCGACGGAGTCCTCTAGGCCCTTGGGGACAGAGGACCTCCGCCCTCGTGGGAGGGAACCGAAGGATTTGTTCACCATCCCCAAATCCTCGGCCAGGCTTCCTTCCTCACTGCCTCCCAGGCAGCCGGAAGCGAGCACCTCCCCGGTAGTCTCCCTATCCCCAGTCTATACAGTTGACGACTTCGACCCACTCCTGGCCCCTATGGATGAGAACTCGGACGTGGAAGGGCAGAGCGATCTGGAGGACGACGCTCTGCTGGCAGCCACTAGCCCTAAGCTTACAGAGGATGAGAGGAAGGAGTCGGAACACGCCTTCTGGCAGGTCCTAGCCTGCATCCGTTCCATCAATGGACTTCCAGATCCATCGGCAGCCCCTCTAGATGGAAAAGAAACGGTCCTTGACCAGTTCTATGGCACTCGGAAACCTCATAGGACCAGTGCAGCTTTGCCCTGGTCAAAGGGGTTGAAGAGTGTCAAACAGAAGGCAGTGTCCCAGGCAACTGGGTCCACCTCTTCTCTCCGCTCCAACTCGTCCTCCAAGCTCCTACCTCCTCCGTATGTGTTTCAGAGGAGGTACTAGGAGATCCTCGGGGAATCTCTTCCAACGCTGCCTCTCGACCACTCTATAGATGCACAATCGAAGGCCACCCCCTTCGAGAAACTTACGGGACTTCCAGTCTCCTTTTCGGCCTCTGAAATCCTAAACCAGGAAAAGGTGGCGAAGTACGCCATGCAGGCTACTTCGTGGCTGGATTTCTGGTTAGGATCTTTAGGACAACTGATGCGGTCTAAAGACCTGTCTCGGGAGTCCTCGAGGAAGTTTTTGGAGACACTTTTATTGTCTGGCACTCGGGCCATCGAGTTCTCTCCCGTCAGGTAGTGAACTTTGGGCCAACACTATCCTGAAGAGGAGAGACATCTCCCTCAAGCCGAAGTAGCAAGACTGAGAAATGCTCCTTACGAGGGCAATTCTTTGTTCCATCCCGAGGATGTCGAGCGGGTGGCAGAGAGGTGGAGGAAGTCCAGTCAGGACTCCCTCATCCAAAAGGTCTTAACAGGTAGACCTTACCCCTCTCAGCCACAGCGGAAAGCACAGCAAAACCCGCAGCCGAAAAGGACTAGAGACCCAAAACAACAGGGTAAATTGGGTGCAAAGGAGGCCTTTCACAGCAAAAAGTCCTTTCGTGGAGGAAAGGGTAAGAAGGGGTCTGGCCGAGGCCGGTCCCAATAAGACAGGCAATCCTCCCATTTGCCCACCAGTGGGGGAATGCCTGCAAAGCCGCTGGCAGAGGTGGTTTCACCACGGGGCCGAACCCTGGACGGTCGAGGTGATTCGTTCAGGGTATCGTATCCCGTTCACGCTCTCTCTCCCTCCACTGACTCGAGTGCCGATTCCATCAAACTCCTGTGCGAAGGAATCTGCACAGGAGTTTGCCCTCAGGGCAGAAGTCCAGTCCATGTTGGAGAAGGATGCTCTCCAGGAGGTCCTTGACGGGTCCCCAGGCTTCTACAATCAACTTTCTTGTGAAAAAGGCGTCTGGAGGCTGGAGACCAGTCATCGACCTCTCGGCCCTGAACAGGTTTGTCGAACAGACACCTTTCAGGATGGAGATGGCCGATACAGTCAGACAAGAGATAAGACCCCAGGACTTCATGTGCACTCTAGATCTGAAGGACGCATACTTCCAGATCCCAATTCACCCGTCTTCTAGGAAGTATCTGAGATTCATGTTCATTCGGAAGCATTACCAGTTCAGGGAACTGTGTTTCGGTCTTTCCACAGCACCCCAGGTATTCAAGAGAGTATTCACCCTAGTATCATCTTGGGCTCACAGAGTCGGCATCCGTCTCCTGAGATACTTGGACGACTGGCAGATTCTGGCAGACTCTGAGGCGGCCCTTCTCCGCCACCGAGATGAGCTTCTAAGGTTTTGCCAGGATCTGGGGATCGTGGTAAACCTCGAGAAGTCTCAACTGCTCCCTTCTCAAGAACTGGTATACCTAGGCATGCGATTAGACACCCTAAGGCACAAAGCGTTTCCATCAGATGAAAGGATCCAGAGACTGAGGGAGATAGCACAGGTCTTCCTCAGTTGGGAAGAGCTCCCAGCGCAGTATTGTCTTCGCCTTCTCGGTCACCTCTCTTCCCTGACCCGACTGGTCCCCAACAGTTGCCTTAGGATGAGATCCCTCCAGTGGCGACTAAAATCCCAGTGGAACCAACACTCCGATTTCCGGGATCACCTAGTCCGCATAGGGCTAGAGGAACAGTCGGACCTCAGGTGTTGGCTGGCGGCGCCAAACCTCTGCAAAAGGGGTCGATCTTCTCATCTCTCCCCCGGAATTGATGCTTTTCTCGGTTGCATCAAAAGAAGGGTGGGGGGCTCACGTGTTGCACTATTACATCTCCGGCCAATGGTCCGAATCAGAAAGGTACCAGCACATAAATCTCTCAAGAGATGAGGGCAGCCTTTCTGGCCCTCAAAGAGTTCCACCGGGTCCTGGCGGGGTACTCCGTCGTGCTGATGAGTGACAACACCACGGTAGTAGCTTATCTAAGCAAACGGCGGTACCTTTTCGCAGCAGCTGTGCCATTTTGCAGTAGAGATACTCAGATGGGCAGAGGACAACTCGGTGACTCTATCAGCTCGCTTCATTCCGGGCAAGTGGAATGTGCTAACAGACAAGCTGAGCAGAGCGACTCGGATAGTTGGCACCGAGTGGTCTTTAAATCCTCTGATAGCCAACAAAGTCCTGACTTTGTGGGGTTCCCTGACTAAGAATCTGTTCGCAACGGTCCTGAATTTCAGGCTCCCGTTGTACTGCTCCCCAGTCCCGGATCCCCAAGCTCTTTGGCAAGATGCTTTCCTCCACAGCACGACCTCCTCAAACAACCACATGCCAACATCTTCCACAAAGCCGTAGCCTTGCTTCGACTTCACGCCTGGAGACTATCCAGCACCTCCTCACACAGAGAGGCAAGAATGGCTGGACACCTCAGGAGATCCACAGAGGCAGTCTACCAGGCAAAGTGGTCAGTTTTCTGTGGTTGGTGTTATGGAAGGGGTATCTCTCCCCTCGATGACTCTGTTCCAACTATAGCGGAGTTTCTTGTATACCTTCGGGAAGAAATTCTCCTCTCGGTCTCGGCAGTCAAAGGCTACCGCTCAGCCTTGAGTCTCGCCTTTAGACTGAAAGGAGTCGATATTTCCACCTCAGAACTTTCTTTGCTCATACGCAGTTACGAGCTTACTTGTCCCCAGGCAGAGCTAAGACCTCCCCCTTGGAACTGGTTCGGGTCCTCAGGTCTCTGAAGGGTTTCCCCTATGAACCACTACGCCAGACCTCAGATCGCCACCTCACGTGGAAGACGGTCTCCCTGCTCGCTCTGGCTTTGGCCAAGAGAGTCAGCGAACTTCATGGTCTATCTGCTGATGTCTCCACTCTAGGAGATGGGGGGAAGTAATCCTCAACTACGTCCCTGAGTTTGTAGCTAAGACTCAAAATCCGGGTGTGCCAGACTCCAGGTTCGGCCCATTTCGGATAGAATCTTCGTTCTGTAACCGAAGATCCAGACCAACTGTTACTATGTCCAGTAAGGAGTCTGAGGTGTTACTTAAAAAGAACAGCAAAAGCTCGCCCCCATGTACGAGCACTTTTTGTCAGCACGGGGAAGGTCAAGAGGAGGGTCACGAGGAATACTATTTCCTCTTTGTTAAGGAAAGTAATCGAATACGCTCTATATCCAGATCCTCTTCTGTCCAACCGACCTAGAGCTCATGGCGTCAGAGGCATTGCAATGTCTCTGGCGTTCAAGAAGAATTTTTCTGTGGCATAGGTATTGCAAGCGGGCGTGTGGAAGCGTCAGACGACCTTCACAGCCCACTACCTGAAAGACGTAACCCACAGGAGCATGGAAACCTTCTCCATTGGTCCTGTGGTGGCCACACAACAAATGATCTAATGCCTCAGGCTCCTTGATGGACAAGCAGCAGAGGGTTGAGGGCTGAGGTTACCTGGGTTAGTCTGGGGTGAATGAAAAGAATGTCTGGCTCACTACTTTCTTTCTCCTTCTCCCCCCCCCTGGGGAAACAGCTCCGCAAGACCGAAGCATAGCTGACCTCACCCCTCTGCAGGTAAGGTTCATTTCCCTTTTGCATCCTGAGTATGAATGGATACTTTGTTACGTCACCAATACCTCATGAGGGAGGGTGTTGGATATGTCTTAGAATCCTCGAGTTCCTATGTAAAGACAAGCCACGAGTCTCTCTCACACAAGCTTTTGCAGGCCGCTATCAATGAGTTACCTTGTAACTGCTTTGATTTTAGTGAGGGTAGGGTTCCTACTAATTAGATCAAAAATCAATTAGAAGGAACCCCGGGTCATGACCAAGGCCAGTTGGTAGAACTTCCTCCCTCCTAAGAGTAAGTTACTCTATAAATAGCGAAGGTTTGTATCTGTGTCGGAACAAATAAATTTGGAAATAATTTGTATTTTTCCTAACATACAAACCTGGAGCTATTTATACAAATTGGCCCGCCACCCTGTCCCCTAGAAGTCCTGCCAGAAAGCAAAAGTGGTTACTCAACCGACAGGTGTGAGTGAGCAGGGTAGCTAGTCTACCCCAACACCCTCCCGCTAACTAGCGGATGCGGTAATTATCCCTCACTAAAATTGTCTTGGCTGGTTTTCAGTGTTGCCGAAAGTAATACCCTATAAATAACTCCAGGTTTGTATGTTAGGAAAAATACAAATTATTTCCAAATTTGTTATATTTATTTCAAGGTTTTTTGTTATCAACTATTTAAAGTGATTGGTCTATGCATGATGAATATGTATTCAAGCACATCTGAAACTCTGCAGTTAAATACTTATAGCGTGGTGTCATTAGTTAATTGCCGGTGGAGGGGAAGCTCCATCCCTTTAAACAGTCAATTTGATTCCTTCTGAGAATATCAGACATACTATTGTCATTTTTTCATACTTGGCTTTTAAGTTTTTCGTTAACGCTTGGGCAAGTCTCTTGTTCCTAGTGAAAACACTGCGTTACGCCTTTGGACTTGATTGCTAAAGGTCACTCTAGAAGTTGTCCAAGGCAAGTCTCTAGGCTTCTTCAGCTGTCTGTTTCGGCGTCAATGACATTAGATGTTAGGATGCCAGAACACCTCAAATCAATCAATCAATCAGCTGTCTTTTCCTGGTCAAGAAATCCTCAGGGGACTGGAGACCAGTAATAGATCTCTCAGCCCTGGACATGTTCATCCATCAGACTCAGTTTGGGCTGGAAACACCCAGGACAATCAGACATGACCTAAGGAAGAATAACTTAATGGTTTCACTTGATCTCGGAGACGCTTACAGTACTTAGAGATCCCTGTAGATCGTTCAAGAAAGTATCTGTGTTCTGTCCTTGGAAACGAGGGCTTTTCATCCAAAGTTATTTTCTTCGGGTTGTCCATGGCCCCTCTGGTATTCACTCAGGTGTTCACGGTGTCCCGCCAAGGGAATTTGACCGATCCGGTACTTAGTGGACTCACTAATACTGGCTGACACAGCTCCAAAGCTCTAACTTTATCCTCATTGGAACAGACGCCTCCTGTTTTGTCGCGTTCTGGCGGTCATTACAAATCTGGAGACATCCAAGCTTTCACCCAAGCAAAAAATTATATACTTGTGCATGGACACAATATTAGGGAGAGTTTATTCATCCCAAAAAAGGGTAAACTGATTCAGGAAAGTGGTTCATCCCTTCCTTCATCAGGCACAGTAACCATCACAACAATTGCTACAAGTACTAGGCCACCTGACCTCTAGAGACACTTGCTCCTCACGGTTGCCTCCACCTATGATGGTTAAAATGGTGTCTAAAAAAGACTGGTCAAAATCACAGATTCCCCTTGAGCCCAGGTACTGATCCAGAGGAGTTACTTTTGTTTTCAGTAATGGTGCTAAGGTGCTACTTTAAGAGAACCCACACTGCCAGATCTAGGTTACTGAACCTATTCATAAGAACTGGTAGAGTGAGAGCCCCCCAAATATACAATCTCCTTTTGGCTGTGGGAAACTATCAATAGGGCATTACTCCCTAGATCCCCCGTCACATCAGACCAAGTTAGGTACGCTCCCATGAGATCAGAGGAGTTGGTGCTACTGTAACCTTAAAGAAAAATATCTCTGTGGTTCAAGGTCTAAACGTTGGATTATAGAAACATCAGACCACCTTTACCATGCATTATTTGCAGGAATGTACTCAGAAGTCTTTGAATACATTTTATTATTATTATTATTATTATTATTATTATTATTATTATTAATTGCTAAGCTACAACCCTAGTTGGAAAAGCAGAATGCTATAAGCCCAGGGGCTCCAACAGGGAAAATAGGCCAGTGAGGAAAGGAAACAAGGAAAAATAAAATACTTAAAGACCAGCAACACTAAAAAATATCTCCTATATAAACTATGAAAGCTTTAACAAAACAAGAGGAAGAGAAATAGGATTGAATAGTGTGCCCGAGTGTACCCTCAAGCAAGAGAACTCTAACCCAAGACATTGGAAGACCATGATACAGAGGCTATGGCACTACCCAAGACTAGAAAACAATGGTTTGATTTTGGAGTGTCCTTCTCCTAGAAGAGCTGCTTACCATAGCTAGAGAGTCTCTTCTACCCTTACCAAGAGGAAAGTGGCCACTGAACAATTACAGTGCAGTAACCCCTTAGGTGAAGAAGAATTGTAGGACCTGTGATTGGTGCTTTTCAAGTTGTATAACGACCCTAGCTCTGTTAGAGGATCAAAAGTTTTATGCATAAGATTATTAAAATGTAAGTCTAGGATGGGAGTAAGTGTGTCTGACCCTTTATTATCTCTTCTTTCCCTCCCTTCGGGGTATAGCTGTTAGGATTCTATGGAGTGATGTTGCTACAGGTAAACACAACTTATAGCCAGCAGCTTTTCCATTGCTGTTGAAATAGAAGTGTTCACTCCACCATTCTCCTGACGATGGGAAGGATGGATATGTACAGGCAAATCCATTGATTTGTATACAGTAGGCCTTACTTAAGAGATTTTTATGTGCATTAACCTCTGCTCGCGATGTGTCTAGTAAGCTACGCTCCGCAAGATATCATGTCTGAGCATAGCTATCTCGAAACTTGAACCCTTTTAGCCCCAGGTTCTTTGGAAATTTCCAACCCTTAACCCCCAAGGGGTTATTTTTTCCCCAGCACATTTTGCTGTATATATTTTTTAAATTGCTCTAACAGCCTTAATTTTTGTCATAGAGAGGTCAGGTTGGTCTCATTCTCTTGGAAAATGCCTGAATTTTCTCAAAAAATTATTAAAGATATGAAAAAAAAAAAATTTTATAGCATTTTTTTGCAAGGACGTACCGGTACGTCCATGGGGGTAAAGGGATGAGTTTTGTGAAACGTACCAGTACGTCCTTTGGGGGTAAAAGGGTTAACCAGCCAATTTGGTAATAGGAACTTTCTCCCATCTAAGAATGAGTCTCATATTAAAGGACAAAGGTTTTATATTTAGGAAAAATACAAATATTTTTTAAGCTTTGTCATTAATGACGTAGAAAGTACCCACAGGTAAAACTATCCTATGACTGCACTTGTAGGCATTACTTGATCTTCAAAGCGTTCCTTCGTCCCCGAACTGCACTTGCTTTATATCCTCGCTTTACATCCTTCTACTTGAATCTCTATCCCTGCTTGCTTTGTTTCATTTTGCTGTCCAACCTCTTCACTTTTATTTCAGTGTAACTCAAGAGTTTTCCCCAGTTGCAGTTTGGCTTTGTACGATAGAGTATAGAGCCGAATTCCTTAAATCCAATCCAATGACATTTAGTAATGGTTACACATTTGACAACAGAGTTAAGAGGTCTTTTGCATAAAGTACTGTGTTATTAAGGTGCATTACTGTCCATTCAATTCTATATAGATAAAAGCTGTATTTTCTAGTATATTATCAACCTTGAACCAGTATTCACCTCCTTTTTGGCACGTTCCTTTAATTACCATGTATCTGTACTGTGACATTTCCCCCCATACTACCAAGTTACATATTTTCCAAACTGTACATTGTAAGATCAGGAGGAATGAAGGTGCACTAGATTTTGTTCAACATATTAAGCTTTTTCAGTCTACATATTCTAGATGCTGTTCAACATACTAAGCTTTTTTCAGTCTACATCATTTTAGATGTTGTTCAACATACTAAGCTTTTTCAGTCTACATATTATTCTAGGTGTTCAACATACTAAGCTTTTTCAGTCTACATATTATTCTAGGTGTTCAACATACTAAGCTTTTTCAGTCTACATATTATTCTAGGTGTTCAACATACTAAGCTTTTTCAGTCTACATATTATTCTAGGTGTTCAACATACTAAGCTTTTTCAGTCTACATATTATTCTAGGTGTTGTTCAACATACTAAGCTTTTTTTTCAGTACATCATTTTAGATGTTGTTCAACATACTAAGCTTTTTTCAGTCTACATCATTTAGTTGTTGTTCAACATACTAAGCTTTTTTCAGTCTACATATTCTAGATGTTCAACATACTAAGCTTTTTTCAGTGTACATCATTTTAGATGTTGTTCAACATACTAAGCTTTTTCAGTCTAGTCATTCAATGAGTAATTTTTGTTTTCTATATAGATTTTTCCTTTTTAATTTTTTCTTTCTGTAATTTTTTCTTTTTTTTCCAGGTCCATTTACGGATTCCATTGGTCTACAGAACATATACACGCTGCAAACTTCAAGAAGGAAGGAAAATTCCTGCTGACGAAAAATGAAGTACAAGAGCCTATATATTACAGCTTGTCCCAGTTATGAATGCGAACATGAAGGTCATATACGAGAAGATAATTATGCCTCCTTCAAGGATGGATGATGCACTACTTCATCCTAGCCACATCAAAAGTTTCAGCTTCCAAAATCTAGTTTGTATCAAAAGATAGTTACTCAACTGAACCTTGACGCAGGTTAAGGACCAGAATCACAGACAAAAGTGAATTGGTCTTAAGAGCACAAGACTGAGTAACAAAACTACTGAAACTCAAAAATGAATTGCTCTTAAGAGCACAAGACTGAGGAACAACACTACCGAAACTCAAGAACTTACTTCCAAAATATTATTAGTCGGAACTTATTAGTAGACTTAATAGTAAGGGGAATTTCATCTGAATAATCCTGGTAGACCTTTATTCTAAGCACAAAAGACATATGCTGGAAGTTGAGAAAATGCAAGTATGAGAAACTAAGCATTTGCATAGAGATGAACTCGTTTTGACGTACTCTACATCATAAGGAAAGAAACATCGGGTATTCTGCGACTAGGACTGATGTTTGTTTCTGTTAACTATCTTCATGGCTGGTTTGGCACAGGCACCTTTTCTCTGCCTATTTGAAGGATCCATATAATGTTCCTGGAAGTACATACATACATATACCAAGGCACTTCCCTCAATTTTGGGGGGTAGCCGACATCAAACAATGAAACAAAAAGGGGACCTCCCCTCTCTACGTTCTTCCCAGCCTGGAAGTGATCAGCTTTTTTATGTATCTTTTCATTTACTGAAAGAAAAATCATATTGCTCAGATATCTCTGTGGATGAAGTTATCTTATAATTCCTGTGTGGTTATCCTCGCTTTTGTTACAAGAATTGGTTTTTGCCGGCTTCAATTTGCAGATATTTTTTCTTGCTATCAGTTTTGGAAGTTATATTTTGTATAGTTCACTAGTTCACAATCTTTGCCCCCTACCGTTAATCAAATATCTCTTCAACATAAAGTACTGTACCATATTTCATAATTGACTTTATATGCTGAAAGAACCGTCCAATTTTGAGCTGCACCATTTAAATGAGATACTTGAACCATACTCTTTTTTGGAGGGGGATGTTGATGAAGGAGAGGTCTAATTGGTTAGGGATCTATGGTCGTGGTTCAATCACGCCCCAGTTTTCTATACCGACACTCAAAGAGTGAGCGAGCTAGGTTTATTCCTGGCATTCCATGCATCTCTTTTTTTCTCTGGTATACTGTATTCAGCAATAACTATGCCTTAGAAATGGTGCTAGAGGAGCATTTCACGGAGCGACACAGGTCGTGCCCTGAAATAGATTTTTCTTTCGTCAATATCCCTTTTCTAAGCCTTCCTGCATTTTATTGGGGCACTTGTGGGGATTGAGGTTTTCTCAGCTTTACCACCATACCACTACAGTTACGTAATGTGATTTACACGTTCCTTTATAACAAAATGAGTAATGTCTACAAATAGTTGTAACTTTTGAAGTGGTTTATCATCTCTTTGATTGTCTTTCGGTTTTGAGGACCAACGCTATTCTATAGGAGGTCTTCTGTACTTCACTTAATTGTCAATCTGGTGCTTAATGTTGATGTTATCTGTGTCTACCTCAAAGTCTGGGCCAATTGTCCAAGGGGAAGTCTTGTCCCATCTTTTCCTTATTTCTATACTGTGTGTCCATCATTGTGTATACTCTGTATACATCACTACGTGCTAATGTATCCAGGTCGCATAGAAAATTTTTAATCTCGAAGCTGTTGAGTTTGTTGGCATAAGAACGAGTAGGATGTGAAATAACGTAGAGGCTGTAACCAAGAGGACCTTTAGAATTTATGAAAACTGGATTGATAGAGAAGTTCTTTATCAAAAAATTAATATAAAGAAAATAAGAACTGAGAGACTAACTTGAAGTTCGAAAATCATAAAAAAAAGAAGTTAAACTGGAAATGATGATACAGAAATTAGTACATACATACTGTACATATACCAAGGCACTTCCCCCAATTTTGGGTGGTAGCCGACATCAACAAAAGAAACAAAACAAAAAAGGGGACCTCTACTCTCTACGTTCCTCCAGAAATTAGTACAAATGGAAAAGCGAAAACGGAACAGTGTTGAATAGATGGAATGCTGGCTCATGAGAGGACTTTCTAACCTGACTGTTGGCTTCTGCCACCAATAACTACTATTTCATTGGTGAGAGTTAAGAGTATTTATGAGCTTTTTTAAGACAATTATAGAATTTCAGCCTTTTAATTTCACAGATGTTTATAGAGTATTTTTTTACCTAACCTTGAGTGGTAGGATTTAAAAATTCAAGAGTTTTATGGTGATATATTTCTTAAAAATCAAATTGGTCTTAAATTCACTAATTTCATGAGTACGATGCAACATTATTAGAGATAAATTTGATTTAAATGGAAGACAGAACTCATATAAGAGTTAGAAAATTAATACAATAGCCTAAGTGGATTTTCTGTTAATTATAAAAACACTATGCTTGCCAGTTTCAAAATATTCCAATATGTATTTGAAGTTTATGCAAAGCATAGTTTGTAAGTTTTAAATATTTAACTTAGCCGGTGAATATATAATAGCTGCTGCTCAGCGGCTCGACAGAAAACACACTCAAAAACTCGCGAGCGATCGCTATGAAGGTTGCGGGTGTGCCCACCAGCGCCAACTATCGGCCAGATACCACTCCTGCATGTAAACAAACCCTTCAATTCTTCTCTGTCGACCTTGACGACAAGACGTATCAATACTCGCTGTATAACCTGGAGTTTTCTCAACATATTTGGTGAAGTACTTCATTTTGGTTTGAGCTTTCGCAGTGCAGGTGTTTTTCCTCAACTTAAACTCTTGAACTCTTTATTGGACATATTTAATTGTTGATGACTTGGATTGTTTTTTGGACTTTCTTTGACTAATTCAAAATGGCTGACCCTTCACAAGTACCTAGATTTCGTAAGTGTAATGCTAGGGACTGTAATAGGCGTCTTCCAAAGGCATCTCTCGACCCACATACTGTGTGTTCCAATTGTCGAGGTAAAACCTGTCAATTGGGAGATCGGTGTGAGGAATGCGTGGGCCTTTCGGAATTCGATTGGCTCGAATACGATAAGTATGCACGTAGGCTAGAGAGAGATAGGGTAAGGAGGAGTTCCTCTAGGTCAGTAGATTTTTCCTCTCCACATGCCCCTGAACCTAATCCTTCCCCTGTAGTGGTTGTACCTAACCCCCCTTCTGGCACTCAGGAACCATCTATGCAAGACATGTTACGTGCTATTCATGCCTTGGGGGAAAGAGTTGAAGCGTTAGCAACTGATCGTAATCAACTCATGGCTGACGTTAAAGAGCTTAAGTGTCAGAGTGCCACAGCGGAAAATAGTGGGAAAGTGATTAGTGCGCAAAGTGTTGTGAACAGTGTTGCGACCGAGGGTTCGTCTGTTCGTGCCTGTCGTTCACCTAGTCCGAGACCTCTTGCAAGCTCCCAAGCCCAGGGGAGAAGTAATGTCGTACGACTTATGGGTTCGAGAGGCCTTGATCAGCGAACAGACGTTCCCTCTATGGTATCAGGCGTATCTCACCAAGATCGCCCCTACCATAAGACGAGAGAGCCCATTTTCTTCTCGTCTTCCGAAGACTTTTCGCATAAGAAACCGTGGAGCAAGGTTTCTAGGCCCCTTAAGCGAAAGTCGGTCCCTTCAGGACAGGTCCAGCGTCCTGGATGTAGTCATTGGGACAGTTCTGACCCGTTGCAGTCATCGGATGACTGCTCGCCGCCTAAGCAGCAACGTTACACAGGCTCAGAAAGTCTTGGTGTAGGCAAGGTTGTGCCGTCTCAGACGTTAACCCGTCGTTTACCGCACCCATTCCCGTGGACCCTAAATGGGTTATACTGCAGGACATGCAGACTAAGCTCGCCTCCCTTATGGAAGACTATTCTGCCAATAAGGTTCATGTTGAGCCTAGCCGTTTATCTCATCGAGATCCTGGCCTTCAGCCGCCCAAACGAACCTTTGTGCGTCCTGTTGACGTTGGCGTAGCTAAGTCACGTCAGTCACGATATGTAGAGCCTCACTCGATGCGGTCTCGTGTTGATTTTCAGCCGCATTTGGACGTTAGGCCACTTACTAATGCTCCTGTTGACGTTCAGGACGTTCGCCAACCATCGGAGTTGACTTGTTTTGACGCTGAGCGTCAACCACAGCAGTCTAGAGTTGTTTTGACTGCTCAGGCTAGGCAGTCAAAACAGTCTCGAGTGGACGCCGAGCGTCCTCACGCACCTGTTGTTGTTGACAGTTCACAGACTGTTAAGCAGTTACATGACGTTGCGTCCTGGTCCGCTACTAATGCACCAGTGCGTGTGGACGCTGCGTGTCAAGCATTGCCAACCCCTTTGCTTGTTTCTCAGCAGTTGTCAGATGAGGATCCTTCAGATGAGGTCGTTGCTGACCCTCAGCATTCAGATGTAGACGAACCCAGAACAGTTCCTCCATCAATGGACTTTAAGAAAGTCATGTTAATTTTTAAGGAGTTGTTTCCCGATCACTTCGTCGCTGTTGCTCCTCGTTCGCCGCCGTCTGAGTTTGTTCTAGGCGTACCTGCTAACATGCCAGCCTTTACAAAACTTGTGCTCTCTCGCTCTTCCAAGAGAGCTTTACGGCTTTTAGGCGACTGGTTGGAAACCAAGAGGAGTTTGGGGAAGACGGCCTTTGCCTTCCCTCCGTCTAAACTCTCGTCTAGATCGAGCGTCTGGTATGCCACGGGAGAAGTTCTCGGCTTGGGAGTCCCTGCCTCTGCCCAGGGCGACTTCTCAAGCCTTGTAGACTCTCCCCGCCGCCTAGCCATGAGACGCTCGAAGATTAGTTGGTCCTCCTCGGACCTTGACCATCTGCTGAAAGGCATTTACAGAGCCTTTGAAGTTTTCAACTTCCTTGACTGGTGTTTGGGAGCCTTAAGTAGGAAAATCTCATCGGCTGATAGAGATGTCTCCTTACTGATTATGTCCTGTATGGATAAAGCCATCCGCGATGGTTCCAATGAGCTCTCCTCCTCTTTTACGTCGGGAGTCCTAAAGAAGCGAGAGTCCCTTTGCTCTTTTCTGTCGGCAGGAGTTACTCCCTGTCAGAGATCTGAACTGCTCTTTGCTCCCTTATCAAAGTTTTTGTTCCCGCAACAATTGGTTAAGGACATAGCTTCTTCACTCGTGCAGAAGGACACCCATGACTTGGTTGCGTCCTCTGCTCGCAAAGGGACTCCTTCGACATCCTTTTCTGCAAGACCTAGGATAGACACTCCGGCGTCCAGATTTATTCCGCCCTTTCGTGGCAGAGCTCCCAGCAGGGGAAGTACTCGTGCCGAGGGAAAGAGAGGAAAGAAGAGAGGAGCCAAGTCCTCACGTGGCAGAGTCTGACTGCCCGCAGCCTCAGACAGCAGTAGGAGCCAGACTGAAGAACTTCTGGCAAGCCTGGGAGAAGAGGGGCGCAGACCAACAATCTGTGAGGTTGCTCAGAGAGGGGTACAAAATTCCATTTGTACGCAAACCTCCTCTAGCGACTTCCCCCATCGACCTCTCTCCCAGGTACCGAGAGGAGTCAAAGAGACAAGCCCTGAACCTAGAAGTGTCTCTTTTGCTAGAGAAGGGAGCGGTGGTGAAAGTCTCGGACCTTCAATCACCGGGGTTTTACAACCGTCTCTTCCTAGTACCGAAGAAGACAGGAGGTTGGAGACCGGTGCTAGACGTCAGTGCACTCAACATCTTTGTTACGAAGACAAAGTTCACCATGGAGACCACGAAATCAGTCTTAGCAGCGGTCAGAAAGGGAGACTGGATGGTCTCTCTCGACCTAAGAGACGCATACTTCCACATCCCCATACACCCAGATTCCCAACCTTTTCTGAGGTTTGTTTTCAACAATGTGGTATACCAGTTTCGGGCCCTGTGTTTTGGCCTAAGTCCTGCTCCTCTCGTGTTTACGAGGCTTATGAGGAATGTAGCAAAATTCCTCCATTTATCGGGAATCCGAGCCTCCCTGTACTTGGACGACTGGCTTCTCAGAGCCTCGTCCAGTCATTGCTGTCTGCAGGATCTTCATTGGACATTGGATCTGACCAAGGAATTGGGACTTTTGGTCAACCTAGAAAAGTCCCAGCTGATTCCATCCCAAACTATACTGTATTTAGGGATGGAGATTCGCGGTCCAGTTTTTCGGGCTTTTCCGTCTGCCCCCCGAATAGAGCAAGCCCTGCTCAAAGTCCAACTGATGTTGAAGAGAGAACGATGCTCAGTCAGGAATTGGATGAGTCTAGTAGGAACTCTATCATCCCTGGAGCAGTTTGTCTCGCTAGGAAGGCTACACCTTCGACCTCTCCAGTTCCATCTAGCTTTTCACTGGAAAAAGGACAAGACGTCAGAGACGGTCTCAATCCCGATCTCCAAACCAGTAAAGGCATGCCTGAATTGGTGGAACGACAATATCAGTCTGAGAGAGGGACTTTCCCTAGCAGTTCAGAACCCAAACCACGTACTATTCTCAGACGCGTCGGATTTGGGTTGGGGTGCGACCCTGGACGGTCGAGAATGCTCAGGTCTGTGGACCTCAAGTCAGAGGAGCATGCACATCAACGGCAAGGAACTTTTGGCAGTCCACCTGGCCTTGATGAACTTCGAGAGTCTCCTTCGAAACAAAGTGGTAGAGATCAACTCTGACAATACCACAGCCTTGGCATACATTTCCAAGCAAGGAGGCACCCACTCCCTGACGCTGTACGAGATCGCAAGGGACCTGCTCATTTGGTCAAGAGATAGAGGCATCTCCCTGTTAACGAGGTTTATCCAGGGCGACTTGAACGTCTTAGCAGACTGCCTCAGTCGGAGGGGTCAGGTAATTCCTACGGAATGGACCCTCCACAAGGACGTGTGCAAGAGTCTTTGGGCGACTTGGGGTCAACCCACCATAGACCTCTTTGCAACCTCGATGACCAAGAGACTTCCAATCTATTGCTCTCCAGTCCCAGACCCAGCAGCAATACACATAGACGCATTTCTTCTAGATTGGTCTCATCTGGACCTATATGCATTCCCACCATTCAAGATTGTCAACAAGGTACTGCAGAAGTTCGCCTCTCACGAAGGGACAAGGTTGACGTTAGTTGCTCCCCTCTGGCCCGCGAGAGAATGGTTCACCGAGGTACTTCGATGGCTGGTAGACTTTCCAAGGAGTCTTCCTCTAAGAGTAGATCTGTTACGTCAGCCCCACGTAAAGAATGTACTGTACACCAAAGCCTCCCCGCTCTTCGTCTGACTGCCTTCAGACTATCGAAAGACTCTCTAGAGCTCGAGGCTTTTCGAAGGAGGCAGCCAGTGCGATTGCAAGAGCGAGGAGAGCTTCTACCATTAGAGTCTTCCGAGACTGGTGCAAGTCAGCATCTGTATCCTCGTCCAGTACCTCTGTAGCCCAAATCGCTGATTTTCTCTTACACCTGAGAAAAGTTCGCTCCCTTTCAGCTACCACGATCAAGGGCTACAGGAGCATGTTGGCTT
The DNA here is from genome assembly GCF_036898095.1 of Palaemon carinicauda. Lineage (NCBI taxonomy): Eukaryota > Metazoa > Arthropoda > Malacostraca > Decapoda > Palaemonidae > Palaemon > Palaemon carinicauda. Next base: position 135,244,466 of record NC_090736.1, on the reverse strand, counting down.
CGGTTTTTCGGCATAGAGGCTTAGATCTTTCCAACAATAAAGATCTACAAGATCTCCTTAAGTCTTTTGAAACCTCTAAGGAACGTCGTTTGGCTACTCCTGGATGGAACTTAGACGTGGTCCTAAGGTTCCTCATGTCAGACAGGTTTGAGCCATTACATTCAGCCTCCCTGAAGGATCTCACTCTTAAGACTCTTTTCCTGGTGTGCTTGGCCTCGGCTAAAAGAGTCAGTGAACTTCATGCCTTCAGTAAGAACATCGGCTTTTCTACAGAAAAAGCCACTTGTTCTCTTCAACTTGGTTTCCTGGCCAAAAATGAACTGCCTTCTCGTCCTTGGCCTAAATCTTTTGATATTCCTTGCTTATCAGAGATCGTAGGCAACGAACTGGAAAGAGTGTTATGTCCCGTTAGAGCTCTTAAGTTCTATTTAGCTCGTACTAAGCCATTACGAGGTAAATCTGAAGCGTTATGGTGTTCGGTTAAGAAACCATCCTTACCTATGTCAAAGAATGCTTTGTCATATTTTATCAGATTTTTAATACGAGAAGCTCATTCCCACTTGAATGAGGAAGACCAATCTTTGCTTAAGGTTAAGACGCACGAAATTAGAGCTATAGCAACCTCCGTGGCCTTCAAGCAAAATAGATCTCTGCAAAGTATCATGGACGCAACTTTTTGGAGAAGCAAGTCAGTGTTCGCGTCATTTTACTTGAAAGATGTCCAGACTCTTTACGAGGACTGCTACACACTGGGTCCATTCGTTGCAGCGAGTGCAGTAGTGGGTGAGGGTTCTACCACTACACTTCCCTAATTCCAATATCCTTTTTAATCTGTCTCTTGAAATGTTTTTAATATTGTTTTTTATGGGTTGTACGGAAGGCTAAGAAGCCTTTCGCATCCTGGTTGATTTGGCGGGTGGTCAAAGTCATTTCTTGAGAGCGCCCAGATTAGGGGTTTGATGAGGTCCTGTTAGTATGGGTTGCAACCCTTCATACTTTAGCTCCTGGGAGTCTTTCAGCATCCTAAGAGGATCGCTGGGCTTCGTGAGGAAGACAGACTTACAAGGCAGAGTAATCGTCTAAGTCAACTTCCTTACCAGGTACCTATATATTTTGGTTTTGTTATATTGATAACTGTCAAAAACTCTTAGCACATACGCTGTAAACTTAATTAACTCTGGTCTCTACCCACCGCCTTGGGTGTGAATCAGCTATTATATATTCACCGGCTAAGTTAAATATTTAAAAATGAAATTTTAATTATAAAATAAATTTTTGAATATACTTACCCGGTGAATATATAAATTAAAGGCCCTCCCTTCCTCCCCAATAGAGAAGCAGCGGGACGAGAAGAATTGAAGGGTTTGTTTACATGCAGGAGTGGTATCTGGCCGATAGTTGGCGCTGGTGGGCACACCCGCAACCTTCATAGCGATCGCTCGCGAGTTTTTGAGTGTGTTTTCTGTCGAGCCGCTGAGCAGCAGCTATTATATATTCACCGGGTAAGTATATTCAAAAATTTATTTTATAATTAAAATATCATATTTCACAATGTATATTCTCAGTGCAATCCATAGCTACTTACTTTCAGTACTTAAATTAGAGGAAGCTTAGATTTAAGTATTAAGTAATTGAGTCAAGTAGGAGATTACTTTGAAATCTTGGGAAAAATCTGAGAAATCGATCACTCTTCCTGTTAATGAATTTTACCATATGCAGTTACTGATAGTCTTATGTAGGTATATCCAGGCCCTGTTGAACTAATAATAGTAATAATAATACATACATACATACATATACCAAGGCACTTCCCCCAATTTTGGGGGGTAGCCGACATCAACAAATGAAACAAAAACAAAAAGGGGACCTCTACTCTCTACGTTCCTCCCAGCCTAACAAGGGACTCAACCGAGTTCAGCTGGTACTGCTAGGGTGCCACAGCCCACCTCCCACATTATCCACCATTAATAATGATAATAAACTACAATAATGACTAATACACTTTAAATTATTTTATTTATTTCAGCATTTCATTCCAGATCGTAATTACAAAAAAAGTTACTTCAAATAGCTGCAGCTATTGTATAACCAAATAGGCTTTCAGAAACATGTACATCACAATACCCAAGCTTGAGGTTTAGAAATACACTTTTGGGGCCTGGTTATAGCAAATTGCTATTTATAATAGTTAATAAGCTCGTAGATTTCAATGTTATATGATGTACGTAATTTCTTGTCTTTTCAGAATGTCTTAAAAAAATACATCCAGTGGCCAAGAAAACTTTCTACACTTGATTCCATCTCCCAAGTGATGTGGCCAAGATAACTTTATGCACTGGACTCCATCTCCCAAGTGATGTGGCCAAGATAACTTTATACACAGGACTCCACCTCCAAAGTGATGTGGCCAAGATAACATTATAGACGGGACTTCGTCTCCCAAGTAATGTGGCCAAGATAACTTTATACACTGGACTCCACCTCCCAATGATGTGTCAAAGATAACTTTATAGACGGGACTTCATCTCCCAAGTGATGTGGCCAAGATAACTTTATACACTGGACTCCACCTCCCAATGATGTGTCAAAGATAACTTTATAGACGGGACTTCATCTCCCAAGTGATGTGGCCAAGATAACTTTATACACTGGACTACATCTCCCAATAATGTGGCCAAGATAACATTATACACAGGACACCACCTCCCAAGTAATGTGGCCAAGGTAACATTATAGACGGGACTTCATCTCCCAAGTGATGTGGCCAAGATAACTTTATACACTGGACTCCACCTCCCAATGATGTGTCAAAGATAACTTTATAGACGGGACTTCATCTCCCAAGTAATGTGGCCAAGATAACTTTATACACTGGACTACATCTCCCAATGATGTGGCCAAGATAACATTATACACAGGACACCACCTCCCAAGTAATGTGGCCAAGTTAACATTATAGACTGGACTTCATCTCCCAAGTGATGTGGCCAAGATAACTTTATAGACGGGACTTCATCTCCCAAGTGATGTGGCCAAGATAACTTCATAGACGGGACTTCATCTCCCAAGTAATGTGGCCAAGGTAACATTACAGACGGGACTTCATCTCCCAAGTGATGTGGCCAAGATAACTTCATAGACGGGACTTCATCTCCCAAGTAATGTGGCCAAGGTAACATTATAGACGGGACTTCATCTCCCAAGTGATGTGGCCAAGATAACTTTATAGACGGGACTTCATCTCCCAAGTGATGTGGCCAAGATAACTTTATAGACGGGACTTCATCTCCCAAGTGATGTGGCCAAGATAACATTATAGACGGGACTTCATCTCCCAAGTGATGTGGCCAAGATAACATTATAGACGGGACTTCATCTCCCAAGTGATGTGGCCAAGATAACATTATAGACGGGACTTCATCTCCCAAGTGATGTGGCCAAGATAACTTTATGCACCGGACTCCATCTCTCAAAGGAAATCAAGAAGACTATGTTCTTAAAGAAGATTTTTTACCATCAAGATTGATTCGAATTTAGCCTGAAGAGTCGTCATAAAAGACAGGCGGGTTTGGATGCAAGCAAATGGGAGGTTGAAATACCTCAGTCCTTATGGATCTAGCTTAGACAAGTAAGGCATTATTTCTCCTTTGTTTTACCAATAATATTAGTTTAGAGTCGAGAGTTTAGTAATTTGGAAGTACTGTACAATATAGTTTATTTAGGGTTATAGTTTAATAACTATATATATAAAAGTACAGTATAGATATTTTATAAGTGTCTCAATTTTCTTCTTGAAAGAGTCAATATATTCATTCTTTCAGATGTGTAGTGGGATCTTGTTACATAATCTTGTGATTGCATATTTGAAAGATTTAGACCCTACTGTAGAGTTACATCTTGGTTCCAATATCTTGAAACTACATGTAACCATTTTTGTGTCAACATGATTTATTTGCTGCAAGATGTGTGTCAGTTCTCTTAGACATTTTGCATATCTGGTTCTGTTAACTTCATGAGTCATTATGCATATCTTGAGCTCAATTATGGCTTAGTAGGCTGGCCAGGGCATCAGCCACCTGTTGAGATACTACCACTAGAGAGTTATGGGGTCTTTTTAGTGGCCAGACAGTACTACATTGGATCCTTCTCTCTGGTTACGGTTCATTTTCCCTTTGCCAACATATTCGCGCACCGAATAGTCTGGCCTACTCGTTACATATTCTCCTCTGTCCTCATACACCTGACAACACCGATATTATCAAACAATTCTTCTTACTGTAATTGTTCAGTGGCCACTTTCCTCTTTGTAAGGGTAGAAGAGACTCTTTAGCTGTGGTAAGCAGCTCTTCTAGGAGAAGGACACTCCAAAATAAAACCATTGTTCTCTAATCTTGGGTAGTGCCTTAGCCTCTGTACCATGGTCTTCCACTGTCTTGGGTTAGAGTTCTCTTGCTTGAGGGTACACTCGGGCACACTGTTCTATCTTATATCTTATTTCTCTTCCACTTGTTATGTTAAAGTTTTTATAGTTTATAAAGTGATATTTATTTTAATATTGTTGCTCTTCTTAAAATATTTTATTTTTCCTTGTTTCCTTTCCTCACTGGGCTATTTTCCCTGTTGGAGCACCTGGGCTTATTGCATCTGGCTTTTCCAACTAGGGTTGTAGCTTAGCAAGTAATGATAATAATAATAATAATAATGATAATAATAATAATAACAACAATAGGGAGCCAGTGTAATTCAATTATGAGTATCCTTTCTTGGGGTAGAACGTCTTCAACCAATCGTACTCGTCTGCTTGCAGTGTTATGCTTTGTAATTTCTTTAGTTGCACTGTTGATTGCAATAAATAGTTATAGTAATCAATCCTAAGTTAATTTTCTTTCCTACTATGATAAACTTAGTCTTATTTTCATTTAGTTTTAGTTGTTAAACTGTCGTCCAATCCTTAACACTAGTAAGAACATGGTTTCAAGTTTTAGCATTATCATCAATATAGTTTATTCCAAAGTAAAATTGTGTATCATTTACAATAGTTTCAACTTCACTTCATGTAACATATTTGCTCTTTGTGATTAACTTTTCAATCATAAATCATTATTAAGACAACTTATAACTGTTGCTAGGCACATTGTATTGCCAGCTGCTATCTTTTATAAAGTGGACATACATTTGAAGTATTAGTTGTTGAGACATATGCTTAAAAATGCTAACCTAGGTTTAATCTGTTAGGAATATGTTTAATTTCTACTAACAATTCACTAATAATCTGTTGTTTCACAGGTCTGGGAACATCTCAAGTCAAAGTTCACTGTGACGTTCATTGAGCCTTGTAATGATTTTCTGACCATTTCGGAAATGGATCAGATTATTACTTATTAAGCTACGACCCAAGTTTGAAAAGCTGGATACTATAAGGCCAAGGGCTCCAACAGGGAAAATAGCCCAGTGAAGAAAGGAAATAAGGAAATAAATAAACTACAAGATACAGCTGATGGAACGGTAAGAAAGAGTATACTAAATGCTGCTTACTTTCTTGATTCAGTCAAATATAAAAAAAGTGTCGTTTATACAGTGCATATCTATGTCTCGGTAAAATGGCAAATTGAAAATAATTTCATGAGGACTTTGTGCATAGAAAATAAGATTGATTTACCCTAAGGTTGTCAATATTCTATAGGGTTTATTAAAGATTTATCCTTCAATATTTTGGCTGGTTTCATTTGGTCAAGATTATAAAAGGTATTAACAACCTAATGTTGCATAGTCAAGGTTTCTTTTCTCCTATGACTTCTGGCCTACAATACTTAGTTACTTTAAAATGCATTCAATAATCCTTTTAGTTCAATAAATCATTTGTCACTTGTCAAGAAATTTGTGATGTTGAGGACCTAGAAAATAGCCACCAATAAAACTATCCTGTGATTCCATGTGTATACATTAATTGAGAATCTTTTCAGCTTTATTTTGGCACCTACTTACACTTGTTTCATACCTACTTAACCATCGTTCGTACTTTGCTGTCCAACCTCTCAACTTTTATTTCATTGTAACATGGAGTTTTCCTCGGATTCAATTTGGCTTTGTACGTAAGAGTATGGAGTCGAAGCCCTTAAATCCAATCCAATAACATTCAGTAATTGTTACATGTTTGGCAAAACAATCAAGAGGTCTTTTTCACAAAGTACTGTGTTAGTAAGCTGCAGTTGTATCCATTCAACTCTATACAGACAAGCTTTCCTTTCTACTGTGTAATCAACCTTTAACCAGTATTTGTTCCAACACAGAGACTTGCCTCGAAACACTTTCATAGGAGTTACCTGGAACCTCCTCTCAGACGACCAGAGTTTTGTGTAGTTTACCCTACTCCCATTTTCTGTAATGGTAGGCCTAGCGGAAGGATACGTGCCCTGAGGGCAAACCCGAGGTAGGCCACATGCGCGCTTGGGTTGTGATCTCCAGTAAGTTCGTGATATCTCGACGCTCCTCTGATCTCAGTGCGACCCTTTGTGTCTCGTGGCCACGTGGTCCGTTGTGCTCTCCCTCGTGCTTAGTGCTTTAACTTGGTGCTTTGGCTTTTAATTCCTTTGTGCGTTCGCTTGTGCTTCTTAGTGTTCTCATTCTTTTTCCGCTTTTTGCCTGTGTCTAGTGGTGTTGTGTTTGTGTGCGTTGGAGCATGCTCGCCTTTGTCCTGGGCCTAGGGCCGGGAAATCGTGTTGGGCTTTCTTAGCGAAGCCCGATGTAGATTCGCACTCCCTTTGTTCCTCGTGTAGGGGTAAAGTGTGCTCTCCTTCGGACACTTATCCGGAATGTGCTGCCTGGAGTGAGGTCCAATGGATCAAGTACGGGACCAAGAAGAAGAAGTCCTCGAAGCGTTCTCCAAGGAAGGCTAGTGTTTCTTCCCCTACGACTTCGGCCGGAGAGGGTCCTAGTAGAGTTCCTTCTTCTTCCCCTACCCAGAGTAGGGGACGAGGTAAGTCTGTTAAGGGGAAGAAGTCGGGGCTTCTTCCCCAGGAGAGTCATGTTTTGGGGGTATCTACAGTTTTAAAGGCGAACCAGGCGCCTGAAGGTATGTGTAGTGGGGGTCCGCGGGACGTTGCTCTTGTGCAAGGGGAGCGCGTCTCGGCCGGGGACCCCATGTGGACTAAACATGTGCCCTTTTCTTCGCCAGATTCGTGGGTGGATGTTTCCGGCGCTTCCGCAGCGGAGGGCGCCCTGGATAGAGAGGATTCCCCGCAGGAGGAGCCCCTGGGATGGAGTCTTCCGAGGACGCCGGGCAAGTCCCCTATGAGGCTGGAGGAAGAGTTGAGCGGATGCTTCCCTTTTATAGATTGTCCTTTTACGACTCCAGCACCTTCGACGGCAGTTCCCGAGGAGTTTCTTCAACCGTCGACGTCGGGAACCCAGCAGGTGTTGAGCAAGGCTCCTTCTGTTGCTGGGACCCGTTTCCACGGGAGGTCCGAATCGTCGGCAGATGAATCGTCCGCGTCGTCGGACGAAGAACGTCGCAGGAGACGTAGGAGGAAGAGGGATCGCTCCTGGAGGAGGCAGTCCTTTTCTAGGTCTCCGTCGGAGTCTAGGTATAGAAGGAGGAGATCTCGTTCCCCACGGAAGAAGTGCAGGAGAGCTGAGTCTCCACAGGAACGGTGGGTCCTAGTACCCGAAAGTAAGCTCAGAGACCTGTCTTCAGGCTTGGGCTCAGTGGTTAGGCTGACAGGAGACAGTCCTCCTAGAAGGGCCTCCGATAGCCGCAAGTCGGCTTCAGCCTCAGACCAAAAGGCCTCGTCTGGTAGGCATAAGTCCCGATCCAAGGAGACTCAATCCGCCCAGCGGAGGGAGTCACCTCCTAGGACGGGCAGCCTCGACGAGTTAGCCCGTGGTACGGATCGACGTATACGACTCCCTCCGTCGAACACCTTCACGGGGGAGCTCGACTCCCTCCGTCGAACACCTTCACGGGGGAGCTCGTTCCATCGTCAAAGGCCCTTAAGGTGACAGAGGCGCCCGTCTCTCCAGAAGGCCTTAGCCGCGGCTCCCGTCAGAGCGGAGGTGCCCGTGTAGATTCGTCACCCCATCGACGGACGGAGGATGCGGTTGAAGTCGCAGGCCTTGGAACGACGGAGGACTCCGCTTATAGGAGGGTGATCTCCTTAATAAGGAGTCACAATAAGCTGGTGGAGCCTCTACCTCAGGAAGAAGATGACTGGACGTCTGGCCTTAACAGGATCGTGGAGGAACCCGTCCAAAAGAAGTCATCACTGGCTCTTCCGGAGGCGAGAGACGTGAAGTTGGGGCGCACTCATATTGACAAGGTGGTCACCCGCAATGGGGACACCTCAAAAGGTCACAGTTCGGCCGAACTGCTGCAGGGCTTAAAATCGCAAAGCAAGTACTATGCTTTAGAAGGACGACCACATGGGGATAGCAAGCTAGAAGACGTCCTAGAGGTGTTAGGACAAGGTGCCCCGGAAGACAGGGCGGCGGCGGCACCCATTTTCTTTACACAATCCGAGTCCATCATGATGGAGGAGATGTCCAAGGATCTCGTGAATGTCGCCTCATGGTTGGACTGGTGGGCTACTACCTTAGTTGGTACCCAGATCCCGATGGAGTCTTTGGATCCTGCCAAGCGAGAAGCCCTAAAAGAGTTGGTCGGTTAGGGCGGCCGTGCCCTTAAGTTTCTCACATTCCAGGCCTTGGCATTATCCGCGAACTGGGTCTTGAGGAGAAGAGACTCGGTCTTAAAGAACCTTTCCAGGAAGATCCCGGATTGAGAAGCGAAATCCCTCCGGAACTTTTCGGTTTGGGACGAAGGTCTTTTCCCAATCAAGAAGGCGGAAGAAGTTGCGGAGAAACTAGCTAGGAAGAAAGATGCCATCTTACCGAAGTCGCAATCGGCGAGGAGACCGGTTTTTAGAAGACCTGTATCCGAGGCGCCTGCTAGTTCTCGCCCTTCCCCAACTCAAGTAAGGAGAGAACCTTCGATATCGCAGTGGGCTCAGTCAACGTATCCCCCCCAAAGAGGAACTAATTCAGCCCCTTCCACCTATAGGAATTCCTACTCTTCAGCTAGGAGCGGCCGTTCAGGACGTTCCTCCCGCTGAAGGTAGAGTGAGAGGCCCCCCTCCCCTGCCCAAGCCTCAGGTAGGGGGATGCCTCAGACAATTTTGGCAAGCTTGGAAACTCCACGGAGCAGAACTGTGGACGGTAACTGTTTTGAAAGAGGGCTACAGGCTCCCTTTTCTGGAAGATCCACCTCCCTTGATTCCTGCAAGCCAGGCGGAGTGGTTGGCCCCCAAAGACCCCCTGAAAAGAGCAACCTTGGAGGAAGAAGTCTCCACAAAGTTGGAGAAGGGAGCAATGGAGACTGTGCATCTTCCGGGTCCGGGGTTCTACAGTCGACTCTTCCTGGTAGAGAAGGCAACGGAAGGATGGAGACCAGTAATAGACCTGTCAGCCCTCAACAAATTCATTCGGTAAACACAATTCAAGATGGACACCCCAAGAACGGTCATGCCGTCCTTGAGGGAAGGAGATGTCATGATATCCATAGACCTCAAGGATGCCTATTTCCAAGTCCCAATTCATCCAGCAAGCAGGAAGTTTCTCCGGGTGAAGTGGGGTTCTTAGATTTTGCAGTTCAAAGCCCTGTGGTTCGGGCTGTCCACAGCCCCCCAGGTATTACCAAGAATTTTTACGACGATCTCCGTTTGGGCGCACGAACGGGAGATCCGTCTAATTCGGTACCTGGACGACTGGTTACTCCTTTCTGCCTCAAAGGAAGTCTTGCAGCAACAAGGCGCAGAGCTTCTTCATCTTTGCAAAACTCTGGGCATCACCGTCAATCTGGAGAAGTCTCACCTGTCCCCAACCAACAGGATGACGTACTTGGGGATAGTCCTGGATTCCTTACTAGTCAAGGCGTTTCCATCAGTAGACAGGCTGATCAATCTGGACCAAGTTCTCCGCCCCTTCCTGGAGGGTCAACCCAGAAGAGCAAAGGATTGGCTGAGGTTGATAGGACACCTAGTGTCCTTAGAGAAGATGGTTCCCCAAGGAAGGCAGAAGCTCAGGAGCATCCAGTGGAACTTAAAGGATTGGTGGGATCAGAGAAGTTCCCCAAACATCATTGTGCCAGTTCTACCGGAGACCAAACGGTCCCTGGAGTGGTGGCAAGATCGAGCGAACACTCTGAAAGGGATGCCACTGTCCTCCGGACCGCCAGAGCTTCTGCTCTTCACAGACGCGTCAAAAGAAGAAAAGAAGGGTGGGGAGCCCACCTTCTGGGAAAAGCAGCGAGAGGCAGTTGGACGGAAAAAGAGAAGGCTCTCCACATCAAGGTTCTGGAGGTGAGAGCGGTTCAGGAAGCCTGTCTACACTTCAGTCTAGTTCTCAAAGGAAACTCAGTGGCGTTAATGTCGGACAATGCCACAGTAGTGGCGTACATAAAGAGGGAAGGAGGGTTGAAGTCGAAGGAGTTGTGCGTTCTCACCTTGCAAGTCCTGAAATGGGCAGAAGAGGAACAAGTCAGACTGTCGGCGAGATTCATTCCGGGAAAGAGAAACGTGCTAGCCGACGGCCTCAGCAGAGTGGGCCAAGTGGTGGGGACGGAATGGTCCCTTCACCCCGAAGTGGCAAGATTCAGCATCCGAAGGTGGGGTTCTCCGGTAATGGATCTCTTCGCGACGAGGCTGAACGCGCAACTCCCCGTATTCTGTTCGCCTGTCCCAGACCCAAAGGCGGCATTGGAGGACGCCTTTCAGCACAAGTGGGACAATCTGGACGTGTACGCCTTTCCTCCTTTCGCTCTGATGAGGCAAGTTCTCAACAGAGTAAGGACAGCCAACAACCTAAAGATGACTTTGGTAGTGCCTTGGTGGCCGGAGAGAGAGTGGTTCGTATACCTAAAAGGTCTGGCTATTCTCCCTCCGTGGCCTCTTCCGGACAGACCAGACCTCCTGAGGCAGCCACACTTTCTGAGGTTCCACGGGAACCCTCAATCCCTTCGTCTTCACGCCTGGAGGTTATCCAGCACCTCTTGAAAAGACAAGGGTATTCGACCAAGACGGCTGTTAGAATGTCACGTTACCTGAGACAGTCTTCTACAGCAGTCTACCAAGCAAAATGGGCAGCTTTCATTAAATGGTGTGCTTCAAGGAAAATAAAGCCTTTAGAAGCATCAGTACCCAATATTGCAGATTTTCTCGTTCACCTCAGGGATGAGTTGGGCATGTCGATTCCAGCAGTAAAAGGTGTGCGAGCCGCCCTGGGACAAGTTTTTCTCCTGAAAGGTATAGATCTGAGTTCTTCTAGACACATCTCGATGCTCATCAAGAGTTTTGAGCAGTCCTGTCCTCCCTCGTCTCCTAGGGTTCCGCAATGGGACCTGGCTAGAGTTATAGACATGTTTAGTAAGCCTCCCTTCGAACCTTTGAAGGATATAGTGGACAGGAATCTTACGCTTAAGGTGGTCTTCTTGTTAGCTTTGGCGTCAGCGAAGAGAGCAGGAGAAATTCATGGGTTGTCTTACGTGGTAGGACACTCAAGGGGTTGGAGAGATATCTCCTTTAAGTTTGTTCCCTCGTTTGTCGCCAAAACCCAAAACCCATCCGTTTGGGATCCTAGGTTAGAGGTTTATCCAGCAATTCCATGATCAGATAATCTAGATGACTTAAAATTGTGTCCTGTCAGAGTTATAAGGAAATATCTAAAGAGGACGGCGAATCTCCACCCGGGTATAAAGAATCTTTTCGTCTCCACGGGTCCGACGAAAAAGAAGATTTCCAAAAACACCATTTCCTTTTGGCTCAGGCAAGTCATCATTCAAGCTTATTCTAGGGCAGGACTTTCAGTTCCAGGAAAGCCCAGGGCACATGACGTTAGAGGTTTAAGTACCTTTCTAGACTTTGAAAAGAACATGTCAGTAGCTCAGGTTCTTAGAGCAGGCACTTGGTCTACCCAGTTGACGTTCACGTCTCATTACCTCAAGGATTGTACGAGGAAGTCCTTAGATGGTTTTTCCTTTGGGCCAGTCATCTCCACGCTCCAACCGATTTAACGGCCCAAGCCCCAGGTTCAATCGTGAATATCAAAACCATTAGACACAGGTGATCTTTTCTATTTTTCTCCCTTGTCTTCTCCTTTTACTTTTTATCGCCGAGGGAGGTCTTAGCCAGTAGACCGGCACAACCCCCGTATATCCATACTTCAGCAAGCACATCATCAAGGAATTATGTAGAGTGAGTACTTTTTTCACTGGTAATGAGCTCTTTGTGTAGTTTATCCTACTTTCCAGTTGTTTGGGTCCTTGTCAGGGAGGCACTCCCACCTCCTATTATTATTATTATTATTACTTACTAAGCTACAACCCTAGTTGGAAAAGCAGTATGCTATAAGCCCAGGGGCTCCAACAGGGAAAATAGCTCAGTGCGGAAAGGAAAAAAGGAAAATAAAATATTCTAAGAAGAGTAACAACAATAAATATCTCCTATATAAACTATAAAAACTTTAACAAAACAAGAGGAAGAGAAATAAGATAGGAGAGTGTGCTCGAGTGTACCCTCAAGCAAGAGAACTCTAACCCAAGACAGTGAAAGGCCATGGTACAGAGGCTATGGCACTACCCAAGACTAGAGAACAGTGGTTTGATTTTGGAGTGTCCTTCTCCTAGAAGAGCTGCTTACCATAGCTAAAGAGTCTCTTCTACCCTTACCAAGAGGAAAGTGGCACTGAACAATTACAGTGCAGTAACCCCTTGGGTGATGAAGAATTGTTTGGTAATCTGTGTTGTCAGGTGTATGAGGATAGAGGAGAATATGTAAAGAATATGCCAGACTATTCAGTGTGTATGTAGGCAAAGGGAAAATGAACCGTAACCAGAGAGGAGGATCCAATGTAGTACTGTCTGGCCAGTCAAAAGACCCCATAACTCTCTAGCGGTAGTATCTCAACGGGTGGCTGGTGCCCTGGCCAACCTACTACCTAAAGTGTAAGTCTCCTGTGAAAGTGTTTCGAGGTAAGTCTCTGTTTTGGAACAAATCACAAATTATTAGTAATTTGTATTTTTCCTAACATACTTACCGAGAAACACTTTTGGGTTATGGCCCTCCCTTCCTTCCCCCGGGTGCCTCACTGATCTTTAGTATTGTTACTTTCATAGAACTTCCTGGAGATCACGACCCAAGCGCGCATGTGGCCTACCTCGGGTTTGCCCTCAGGGCATGTATCCTTCTGCTAGGCCTACCATTACAGAAAAGGGGAGTAGGGTAAACTACACAAAACTCTGGTCGTCTGAGAGGAGGTTCCAGGTAACTCCTATGAAAGTGTTTCTCGGTAAGTATGTTAGGAAAAATACAAATTACCAATAATTTATGATCTACTTGCCGTTATGTCATCATCTCCAACGCCTATTGACGCAAAGGGCCTCGGTTAGAATTCACCAGTTGTCAAACTTGAGTTTTTAATTCAATACTTCTCCATTATGTACATTGCTTTGATTACCATATTCTTGTACTGGCACATTTCCCCCATTCTTCTAAGTCACTTATTTTCCAAATTGTACATTGTAAGAGCAGGCATTATGAAAGTGGATTAGATTTTGTTTAGCTGGGAGGAACGTAGAGAGTAGAGGTCCCCTTTTTGTTTTTGTTTCCTTTGTTGATGTCGGCTACCCCCCAAAATTGGGGGAAGTGCTTTGGTATATGTATGTATATGACTAAGCTTTTTGAGTCTACATCACCCAATGAGGAATTTTTTTTTTCTACATAGTTTTCTCTTTTTTTTCAGGTCCATTTATGCATTCAATGGTGTACAAAACAAATCTACATACTGCAAACTTCAAAAAAGAAAGATTGAGGAAAGGAATCCTATAAAGAAATCCTAATTCCTTTTTTTCTATATAGTTTTCTCTTTTTCAGGTCCATTTATGCATTCAATGGTGTACAAAATAAATCTACATACTGCAAACTTCGTAAAGGAAAGATTGAGGAAAGAAATCCTAATTTCTGCTGACAAAAACTGAAATCCCAGAACATGTGAATTTGTAGAAAAAGCTCAAAATCTGTCAATCATTGATCCCAGGTTTTCATCATTTACAGTTTCTCCTCTGGGGAACTAATCGATGATCCGGATGAGTTACTGTATTTCCCATGTCATAAGACGCTACAAGTGGTAATAAGCAACCTATAATTAGCTAAGCAGTTTTTTGAAAAAAGATTTTGGTGATTTTACAAGGGATCTTGGTAGCAATTTTTAGTCGGTGACTCGACAATGAGATTTTTCATCTGGCACAGTAAAATTTCATATTTTGGGTGCATTATGAAATAATTTAGGTTAATATTAATTAGCTATAAACAAGTTATTCCAATTTTATTACTTATTTATATATTAAAAAACCCCACTAAACCAGTCGTAGTTGCCGAAACTATACATAACGCACACCAAGTTTAGTGTTTCAAGTGATTTTCATGAAAGTAGTATTACCAAATGTTCCTGATCAAATTTTGGTAAAGAGGTAAAATTCCAGTAATATTTCCCCAAATTCCGCATGCACATATTTTCATAAAGATTAATTATTGATCAAATAAAGAATTCTTTAGAAATTCCATTAGGAGGAATACTTTTGCTTCCAGTTGTGTGACTCTTGGTCTACCATATTTGACGGCATATGAGACGCACCCTCATTTTAGCAGGCCAGAATCAGGAAAGCTAAGTTTTTAGTTTATTTACATAAGATATTTCAATAGAAAATAATAAAAATAGTAATAGTCTTAGTAATGGTAATAATAATAAAAGATATTTGGTAGTACAGAGAAGTCAGAACGCCATTCAGCTGAATTTTTTTAAACAAATGCAAGTCTCAGCATTTCAGATTGTATTGCTTTCATTTTTACTAATTCATTTTTAAAGCACCTGTAATAATACAATAATACTAGCAATAAAAAGAAAATAAGGATGTATGGAGTTTAGGGCAGGTAAAAGTACTGATCGCAAGCTGGATTAGTGAGCATCCGAGAGACTATTAGCCTAGGGTTGAGGGAGGTCTCAAACTTCACCTATAATGTATAAGACACTTGAGCAATTTTTCACTCAAAATTTTGGTAAAAATGTGTGTCCTATATGCTGTCAAATATGGCAGTTACTTTTCTGCACTTGTTTTCAGTGAAATATTTTATCAGGGTAGCATTAAACGACTATCTGTTTGTGTTTATTTCGGAATTTGGGCAACAAAGTCGTTATCAAAATATTGCTTTTATTTCAAAATATGAGAAAATAGATTATTACTGCATACACAATACGTCTTAGCATCGTCAGCTAGGATGCCATTAGTTGGTATGTTTGTGTGTAGTCATCAGCTGTTCACCAAAACAAACAATAACTTATTCATTAAACAAAGTTCAGTATCAAAATAAAAATATTACATGTGAATGATAATTGTAAGCTTACATTTTATGTCTGGAGGAGTGTGTTTGTTTATCATTACAGTTGCATTTGAGGGTTGTCAAACTTCCCTGTACAACTTTGTTAGTACTAAGACAGGGTCATTTTTTGGGATAACTTTCCAGGAAAAAGGTGCGTCTTATGACACGAGAAATACAGTACTTATGTGTCCGGTAAGGGCTCTAAGGTGTAACCTTTGGAGGACCCAAATGGCCTGTCCTAGGTGACAGAACTTATAAGTACTGGTAGAGTGAAAAAGTCACCAAGAATACAATCTGTGAGAGATTATCAATAGAGGTCCCCAAGATTCCAAAGTACATCAGACCCGAACAACCAAGGGATTATCACACACATCAAAAACTGCATTCCATAAAAAAAAATGCTAAGCAATGATTGGAACGGAAATGAAAATTAAAAAGCTATATCTGCAAATTAGAAGATACAATATAAATTTCTATTTAATAAACTTACGTTAATTGGCAAAAGAAAAACATTAATGACAAAATAAGATACCTTTATTATTTTGAATAGTTGCACATAGCCTATCTGTTTCTCTATAGTATGGGCATCAATAATTGGAACGGAAACGAAAATTAAAAAGCTACATCTGCAAATTAGAAGATACAATATAAATTTCTATTAATATCATAACTGAATAAGAATGAGATAGTAAATTTGTTTTCAGTCGGCTAAAGTGCAAACTCGTGAGATTAGAGTAGTTTTACTACTTTAGCCTTCAGGAGAAACTCGATGGCTCAAGTTTTAGATGCTGGAGTGTGGAAATGTCAGGTCACCTTTCACTGCGCTACATGAAAGAGGACCTTTAGAATTTATGAAAAACTGGATTAATACAGGAATTCTTCTTGTTCAAAAAATATATTTAAAGTAAATAAACAACTAGGGACTAACTCGATGGGCTGAAAATGAAGCTGAAAATCATTAAATAAACTGAAGTGAAACTGGAAATGACACAAGAAATAAGTACAAATTGAAAAGCAAGTATGGAACCTGCTAGATGGACCCAATGTTTGCCAATAAGAGGACTTTCTAACCTGACTTGGCTTACACCACCGATATCTACATTGACATGGGTGAGAGTTACAGTATTTATGAATGTTTTAGACTTATTTTTCAATATTAAACTTACCCGATAATCATGTAGCTGTCAACTCCGTTGCCCGACAGAATTCTATGGAGGGATACGCCAGCTATCACAATACTAGAAGGGGGTGTACTTACCAGCGCCACCTGTGGCCAGGTACTCAAGTACTTCTTGTTGACACCTCCTCAATTATTCCTCTGTCGTGCTTCCGGCAAGACGTTCTGGGATACGCTTATGGTCTTCGAGTTTATTCACGGCTAATTGGTGAAGTATTCTCTCAGATTAACGGCTGTCGCTTTACTGGAAACCTTCTTATATTAGCTAGATAGCTTTTATATAGTCCTGATTAACGGTTAACGAATTTTTGCTTGTTTTTTGGACCCTCCTTTGGCTAACTCTTGAATTCAAAATGTCTGACATTTCGCAAGCCCCCTCCCATAGACGATGTAGGTCTTGCAATAGGCGTATTCCGAAGGCCTCGGTAGATCCTCACACCGCTTGTTCTGACTGTAGGGACAGGCCCTGTCAGTTAGAAAATCGATGTGAGGAATGCGCCGGACTTTCGGAATTGGAATTTGTCCGTCTTTTGAAGTATTCTACTAAGTTAGAGAGAGGTAGAGTTAGGAGGAGTTCTTCTCACTCTTCATTGTTTTCCTCACCTCATGATCCCCTACCTGTTCCTACCCCTGTAGTGGCTACCCCCGAACCTACTGTGTGCCCTCCGCCTGATATGTCAGTGGTTTTGCGTGCTATTCAGGCTTTAGGCGATAAAGTAGAGTCAGTGGTAAGTGACCATAAGTCTCTGATGGCCGAAGTTAAAGAACTGAAGGTCAAGAGTGCAGTGGGTGGAGTTAGTGCCAGTGCTGTGACGAGTGCTAGTGTCAGTGCAGTGCCTTGTGCTAGTGTTAGTGCCAGTGTGGTGCGTGAGGATACTTCTGTGCGAGCCAGTCGTCCTCCCAGTCCGGGACCTCTTGCAAGCTCCCAAGCCCAGGGGAGAAGCAATGTCGAAGGGCATAAGGGTTCGGCAGGCCTTGTTAGGCGCACAGAATTATCCTCGGTGGTTGCGGGCGTGTCTTCCAAAGACCGTCACTCCCACCTGCAGACGATTGAGCCCGTCTTCCGCTCGTCCGCTGATCAACTGTCTGGGAAGAAACGTTGGTCTCAGGTCTCGAGACCGCTTAAACGCAGAGTCCAGTCCGCGAGTGCTCAGCCAGGTTGCAGTCATTGGCTCAGCTCTGACTCGCCTCAGTCATCTGTCGACTGTACTCCGCCCAAGAGGAGTAAGGTTCTGCCACAACAGAGCTCGACTGTTAAGGCTTTACCTCAGTCTACTGTCGTTTCTGCCGATCCCAAGTGGACTCTGCTTCAGTCCATGCAAGCTCAGCTTTCGGACTTGATGCGTGAGTGTCGGGCTGAGAGTGTTGCACCTCCGCCTCCGCCTACACTCCCTCCGCCTGTTCTCGCTCCGCCTGCGCTCGCCCCGCCTGCGCTCGCTCCGCCTAGTCGCAGCACCATCTGCCAGGCGTACGATGTTGAGCCACATTCTGAGTTCGCTGTTCCCAGTGGTGTTCAGCCTCAGCCTTCTTTAAGGCAACCTTTACTTTGGGATCAGGAGGATTACTCCACTCTTCCTCCGCCTCCCCTTGCTGCTCCACCAGTGGTGCAACTCTCGGTTGAGGTACAACAACCTCTTCCGTCCATGAGTCAGTCTCCTCAGCTCTCGCTGCAGCGAGCTCAACCCTTACACCCTGATCTTGCGCCTCAGAAGCCTCAGCTTGCGAGAACTTTACCTTGTTCTGCGCAGCCTCAGCCTCATCATGCTCCGCTCATATCACAGGAACAGGAACTTGCTACTCCGCCTCCGTCCTCCGCTCAGCAAGCGCAATCCTTGGGTTCAACCTCTCTTGCTAGGAGTCAACCTCCTCCACCCATGCGCCTTCCGTCTGCTTCGTCTGTTGTTCAGCCCTTGCAGTCTGAGCCTCAGGTTTTCCCACAACAGTTACTTGAAGAGGAAACCACGGTTATTGTTCCTACACGTTCTGACTCTGCGGTTCAGCATTCTTGTCCGATCTCTTCGCTACATTCTGGGGATGAAGTTTCGGATGATGAGGAGGCACACCTTGATCCCTCATCAGACGTGGACGAATCCAAGCTTTCTCCACAGTCTCTTGATTTTCGTAAGGTCTTGGCTCTACTCAGGGAGGTTTACCCAGACCACTTTGTCTCTGCTATTCCCCGCTCTCCGCCATCTGAGTTTTCGCTGGGCGTACAACAAGCTAAGTCCTCCTATACTAAGCTTGTCCTAGCTAGATCCTCTAAGAGGGCTTTAAGGATCTTAGGGGAGTGGCTGCAGTCTAAACAACACCTTGGCAAGACTTCCTTCATGTTCCCTCCAACGAAGCTCACTTCGAAAGCGAGCGTTTGGTATGCCACAGGGGAAGCACCAGGCTTGGGAGTACCTGCCTCTGCCCAGGCTGACTTCTCAAGTCTGGTAGACTCGCCTCGGAGAACTGCTATGAGGCGCTCGAAGGTTTGTTGGACCTTCTCAGACCTGGATCACTTACTGAATGGGATGTTTAGAGCATTTGAAATGTTCAACTTTCTCGACTGGTGCCTGGGGGCCCTCAGCAAGAAAACCTCTCCTGCGGACAAAGATTCTGCCATGCTATTAATGTCCTGCATGGATAAGGCCATCAGAGATGGATCGGGTGAGCTAGCGTCGATGTTTGTATCAGGGGTGTTGAAGAAAAGGGAACAACTGTGTACCTTCCTTTCCGCCAGCATTACACCTTGCCAACGGTCACAACTCCTTTTTGCTCCGCTCTCGAAGTTCCTCTTTCCCGAAGAGCTAGTTAAGGACTTGTCTGCTGCCCTGATACAAAAGGATACGCACGATCTTGTAGCCTCATCGGCTCGTAAGTCTAAGGTTGCTACCTCAGTCCCCAAGACTTACCGCTCCCCAGTGGCCGATACCCCTGCTACGAGGTTCATACCGCCCTTTCGTGGTAGAGCCCCCAGCCGAGGAAGCTCCCGTCCAGACTCTTACAGGAGCAAGTCTAGGAAAGGATCCAGGACTTCTAAAGGAAAAAACTGACTCTCCGCTTCTCCAGACAACAGTAGGAGCCAGACTCAAGATCTTCTGGCGAGCCTGGGAGAAGAGAGGTGCAGACGTACAGTCTGTCAGTTGGCTGAGGAACGGTTACAGGATTCCATTCTGCCTCAAACCACCTCTGACCACATCGCCCATCAACCTCTCTCCCAACTACAAAGAAGAGGACAAGAGGCTAGCATTGCACCAGGAGGTGTCGCTACTTGTGCAGAAGAAGGCAGTGGTTATAGTCCGGGACCATCAATCCCCGGGCTTCTACAACCGTCTCTTTCTTGTGGCCAAGAAGACAGGAGGTTGGAGACCGGTGCTGGACGTCAGCGCTCTCAACGAGTATGTCACCAAGCAGACGTTCACGATGGAGACGACCAAGTCGGTCTTAGCAGCGGTCAGACAGGAGGACTGGATGGTCTCGTTGGACTTGAAAGATGCATACTTTCACGTTCCTATTCATCCAGACTCCCAACCTTTCCTGAGATTCGTTTTCGGAAAGGTTGTCTATCAATTCCAAGCCCTGTGTTTTGGCCTAAGCACAGCTCCTATGGTCTTTACTCATCTGATGAGGAATGTAGCCAAATTCCTACACTTGTCGAACATCAGAGCCTCCCTCTACCTAGACGACTGGCTGTTGAGAGCCTCCACGAGTCGTCGTTGTCTGGAGAATCTCAATTGGACTTTAGACTTAATCAGAGACCTAGGTCTATTAGTCAATATAGAGAAATCTCAACTCATTCCCTCACAATCCATTGTGTACCTGGGAATGGAGATTCGGAGTCAGGATTTTCGGGCTTTTCCATCGGCCCCCAGGATAAGCCAAGCCCTAGAGTGCATCATGAGCATGCTGAAGAGGAGCAGTTGCTCAGTGAGACAGTGGATGAGTCTCACAGGGACCCTCTCATCACTGGCCCTGTTTGTCGAGCTAGGGAGACTCCACCTCCGCCCTCTTCAATTCCACCTGGCAGCTCATTGGGACAAGGGTTCGACTCTAGAAGCAGTCTCTATCCCTATCAACCAAGAGATGAAGACCACTCTCCTGTGGTGGAAGCACAACCTCCTTCTCAAAGAGGGTCTATCATTGGCCATTCAGACCCCCAATCTTCATCTCTTCTCAGATGCATCGGACTCGGGCTGGGGTGCAACCTTGGACGGACGGGAATGCTCGGGAATGTGGAACGAGGAACAAGGATTACTCCACATCAACTGCAAGGAGCTGCTGGCAGTTCATCTAGCCCTGTTGAACTTCAAGTCCCTCCTGCTAGGCAAAGTGGTGGAGGTGAACTCAGACAATACCACAGCCTTGGCTTACATCTCCAAGCAAGGAGGGACCCATTCGAGGAGCCTTTACGAGATCCCAAGGGACCTCCTCATTTGGTCAAGAAGTCTAAACCTCACTCTGGTCACGAGGTTCATTCAGGGCGATATGAACGTGTCAGCAGATCGCCTAAGCAGAAGGAATCAGGTCATTCCCACGGAATGGACCCTCCACAAGAGTGTGTGCAACAGACTTTGGACCTTGTGGGGTCAACCTACCATAGATCTGTTTGCCACCTCCATAACCAAGAGACTTCCGCTGTATTGTTCTCCTGTTCCAGACCCTGCAGCAGTTCATGTGGATGCTTTTCTACTGAACTGGTCCCATCTCGACCTGTACGCATTCCCTCCGTTCAAGATAATAAACAAAGTTCTGCAGAAATTCGTCTCGCACGAAGGGACACGGCTGACGCTGGTTGCTCCCCTTTGGCCTGCAAGAGAATGGTTCACAGAGGTACTTCAATGGCTAGTCGACTTCCCCAGGACTCTACCTCTAAGAGTGGACCTTCTACGTCAACCTCACGTAGACAGGTTGCACCCAAACCTCCACGCTCTTCGGCTGACTGCCTTCAGACTGTCGAAAGATTCGCTAGAGCTCGAGGCTTTTCGAAGGAGGCAGCCAGTGCGATTACCAGAGCAAGAAGGGTTTCCACTCGTAGAGTCTACCAGTCTAAGTGGGAGGTCTTCCGAAGCTGGTGTAGAGCCAATTCTATATCCTCTACCAATACCTCTGTGATCCAAATAGCTGACTTCCTTCTACATCTTAGGAATGAGAGATCCCTTTCAGCTCCTACGATTAAAGGATATAGGAGTATGTTGGCTTCAGTTCTCCGCCACAGAGGTTTGGACCTGTCTTCCAACAAGGACCTTCAAGACATTCTTAAGTCTTTTGAGACGTCTAAAGAACGTTGTCTTTCCACTCCAGGCTGGAATCTAGACGTAGTCTTAAGGTTCCTTATGACATCTAGGTTCGAACCTCTCCAGTCAGCTTCCTTCAAGGACCTTACCCTCAAGACTCTTTTTCTCGTTTGCCTTGCAACAGCTAAGAGAGTCAGTGAGGTTCATGCCTTCAGCAAGAACATTGGTTTCACAACCGAATCTGCATCATGTTCTTTTCAGCTTGGATTCCTAGCAAAGAACGAGCTTCCTTCACGTCCTTGGCCTAGATCGTTCGAAATACCTAGCCTCTCCAACATGGTAGGTAACGAACTAGAGAGAGTTCTTTGCCCTGTCAGAGCTCTCAAATATTATCTCAAGAGGTCTAAACCTATTCGAGGACAGTCAGAAGCCTTATGGTGTGCCATCAAGAAACCCTCGAGACCCATGTCCAAGAATGGGCTTTCGTATTATATAAGGCTTCTGATCAGAGAAGCACATTCTCACTTAAAGGAGGAAGACCTTGCATTGCTGAAGGTAAGGACCCACGAAGTAAGAGCCGTAGCTACTTCGATGGCCTTTAATAAAAACCGTTCTCTGCAGAGCATAATGGATGCAACCTATTGGAGGAGCAAGTCAGTGTTTGCATCATTTTATCTGAAAGATGTCCAGTCTCTTTACGAGAACTGCTACACCCTGGGACCATTCGTAGCAGCGAGTGCAGTAGTAGGTGAGGGCTCAGCCACTACGTTCCCTTAATCCCATAACCTTTTTTAACCTTTCTCTTGAATACTTTTATTGTTGTTTTTATGGTTGTTACGGTAGGCTAAGAAGCCTTCCGCATCCTTGGATTTGGCGGGTGGTCTATTCATTCTTGAGAAGCGCCTAGGTTAGAGGTTTTGTAGAGGTCCTTTAGTAGGGGTTGCAACCCTATATACTTTAGCACCTTTGGGTTGATTCAGCCTCCAAGAGGAACGCTGCGCTCAGTAAGGAAGACGAACTTAAAAAAGAGGCAGAGTAACGGTTCAATTCGACTTCCTTACCAGGTACTTATTATTTCATTGTTATTTGAGATAACTGTTATATGAAATTTGGGATACTTAGCTATCCTTTAATCTTGTACACTGGTTTTCACCCACCCCCCTGGGTGTGAATCAGCTACATGATTATCGGGTAAGTTTAATATTGAAAAATGTTATTTTCATTAGTAAAATAAATTTTTGAATATACTTACCCGATAATCATGATTTAATTGACCCTCCCTTCCTCCCCATAGAGAACCAGTGGGACCGAGGAATAATTGAGGAGGTGTCAACAAGAAGTACTTGAGTACCTGGCCACAGGTGGCGCTGGTAAGTACACCCCCTTCTAGTATTGTGATAGCTGGCGTATCCCTCCATAGAATTCTGTCGGGCAACGGAGTTGACAGCTACATGATTATCGGGTAAGTATATTCAAAAATTTATTTTACTAATAAAAATAACATTTTTTGGCCGAACTTTGAATGTTAGGCTTTAAAAAGTCGATAATTTCAGGGTAATACATTTCTAAAAAAAATGTAGTGCGTTTTAAATACACTAATTTCATGAGTTTATGATGTAATAATATTAGAGAGAACTTTGATATAAATAGCTGACAGAACCCATTGTATGAGTTAGAAAATTAACACAATAACGTAAATGAAATTTCTCAATAGAATTAATTATAAAAAAGTATCTGTACTTCCCAGTCTTAAAATATTACGCTATATATTTGAAGGTTATGCGAAGAATGATTTGCTAGACGAGTGATAATAGGTTTAACCATTCAACATGTAAGATTACTTTGTGAATATTCTTCGTGCAATCTAGAGTTGTACACTTTCAGTACTTAAATCAGAGGAAGCTTAGATTTAAGTGTTAAGTGATGCAGTTAACCCTTTTACCCCAAGCTATTTGGAACTTTCTAAACCTAAGTTAACCCCCAGGTGTTTTTTTTTTTTCAAGCATATTTTGCAATATATGTTTTTTTAAATTGCTCTAACAGCCTTAATTTTTGTCATAGAGGGGTCAGTTTGGTCTCATTCTTTGGGGAAATGCCTGAAGTTTCTCTTAAAGTTATCAAAAATATGCAAAAAAAATGTAAATAGCAGTTTTTAGTAAGGACGTACCACTACGTCCATGGGGGTAAAGGGATGAGTTTTGTGAAACGTACCAGTACGTCCATTGGGGGTAAAAGGGTTAAGTAGGGAAATGCTTTGAAAACTTGGGAAAAATCTGAGACGAATAGACTACTTTTAAAGGTTTAAAGGCTGCTCATGAATGACAGAGGCAAGGGACAGTGACAATGCCCTAGAGACTGACCATTTTACATATGATCAGCACCCAACCCCCATCCCCACCCAAACTAGGAGCAAGGAGGGCCAGGCAATGGCTGCTGATGTCTCAGCAGATAGACTTATAGGCTCCCCTAAACCCCCTCTCCTTAGCTCACAAGGATGGTGAGGTTGCGGCGACCAAAGGAACTAACGAGTTTAAGCGGTATTTGAACCCGTCTAGCAATCACCAGGCAAAGACGCTTCCACCAAGTCACCACAACCCATATTTTATGACATGTAAATAGATCTCGATAGTTTTATGCAAGTGTAGCCAGGCCTTGTTGAAATAATCTTAATAATGGTAAAAATGATGATAATAATGATGATGATGATAAACTAACAATAACAACAAAAATGAACTCTGATGCCAATAAACTTTTTCAGTGAGTTTTTCATTTCAGTCTAGATGGTAATTTCAAAAACAGTTACTTCATGTAGCTGCAGCTAGTGTATAACCATATAGGCTTTCAGAAGCGTGCATCATATCGCACAAACTTGTGTCCCAGCTGTGCCGATGTTATTAGAGACCTAAAATAAGCTTATAGGGCCTGTTTGTAGCAAATTACCATTTATAATACTGTAGTTAATTAGATTATGGATCTCAGTACTACATGATATAAACAATTTCTTGTCTTTTCAGAATGTCTTCTTAAAGAAAAATAAATCCAGTGACGAATGATGTGAACAAGATAACTGTATACATTGGACTCCATCTCTCAAGTGATGTGGCCAAGATAACTGTACACTGGACTCCATCTCCTAAGTTAATGTGAACAAGATAACTTTATAAACTCGACTCCATTTCCCAAAGGAAATCAAGAATATCTGCTGTTTAAGAAGATTGTTCACCATCTTGATTGATTACAAAGTAGACTCGAATCTCGTGAAAGACAGACGATTTTGCTTGCTAGCAAATGGGAGTTAGTCAGTCTAGCTTAGTTGTTTGAAATGCCTTAATCCTTACAGGTCATTTTTACGTGGTAGGGTATTAGCTTTTCGTTACGCTAATGCGACTATTATACATTTAAGGTTGTAGTATTTTGGAACTTCCGTATAAGTTCTTTAGGGTTATAGTATAGTAACCATATCTACTAAAGTTCAGTTACTTTTAGATTCTTAAATATCAGGTAATTCTACTAAAGTTCAGTTACTTTTCGATTCTTAAATATCAGGTAATTCTACTAAAGTTCAGTTAGTTTTCGATTCTTAAATATCAGGTAATTCTACTAAAGTTCAGTTACTTTTAGATTCTTAAATATCAGGTAATTCTACTAAAGTTCAGTTAGTTTTAGATTCTTAAATATCAGGTAATTCTACTAAAGTTCAGTTACTTTTAGATTCTTAAATATCAGGTAATTCTACTAAAGTTCAGTTACTTTTAGATTCTTAAATATCAGGTAATTATGGTGTTTCAAAATACACTAATACCATGATATCACTGACCAGGCATTTGTAAATATCATGATGATGTCAAATGAATTCCTATTTCTGGTTAGATATTCATATAGAGTTCAAAGTTCTATTATTTTGGCTAGCTCATAGTTTGTTGTTTAGTTCAAACCAATATTTACTTCTAGGTTGTCTAAAATTAATTTCTTATCAAGATCTTGATTTTTCCTTAGGTTAATGCTTGCCTAAAACATCAATTACTGTAATTTTATTTAGTTTTCCTTAATTTTCTGCTTTTAATAGCCTGAAATTCATTAGTTACGAAGAACGGGGACTGAAAATATTTTTATTTGAAGTAGGTAGTATTTTTGTGATGTAAAATTTGCCTGGTGACAAAGTAACCTTTTATGACTAAATTGCGAATGGTTATTAATAGTTTTAAGCTGTCGTATGTACCGTATATTTCCGCGTATAAGACGACCTTAAATCCTAAAATTCGCCTCTGAAAATTAAAGGCTGTCTTCTACCACTGATCTGAAAATGACACCTTTTGATTCTAAGTGATGTTTATTGGTAGTCTAGCCCTAACCACAGTATGATAACATAGTGAAGGTAACCAAAACATATTTACCTTACATATTATTGACGTAAGTTCATGATGAATAGCCTATTTGAGGAATTAAACTGACTTTGAACTTAAGTTATGGAATTAAACTGACTTAGAACAGAAGTTAGGAAGAGTATTTTGGAAGTGGAATGTACAATTATCCTTCGTAATAATTTAGAACAATTATAAGACAGTAAAATTATCGTAAATTATCGTACTGTCATTAGCGGTGTTTTGTTATTGTTGACTAAACGCAAACAAAATGGTTTTTCTGTTATGCGACATTGTTTAGCAATTTCTAGAGATATGGTAATTGAATATTAGTAGTAGCATAATCTTTACTAAAAGTACTTAGTATCATCATTTATTTATTGGATGTGTTAATGTGTCCAGTTTAGGTGGTGTGTTTAGAAAAAAATTATATAAAATAGCCTTTATATTATTTATTTAGAATTTTTGGGGAAAAAGGTAATAAAACATTAGTAATACTAGTATCATTACATAGCTAATAATTGTTGAGATATCTGTTGCTGCAAAAGATAACTTATACACAGATGTGTAAATGCTTTTGTTTATTCGTTATGATTGGCATTGAAACGTAAACAAAATGATGGTGTCCATTTTAGGCGACGGGTTTAGGAAAAGCATGATATTAAATCGCCTTTATTACATTTTGTATTTCCAAGGATACAACAAAAGCTAGCCTAAACGCCGATGGTTTAGTAATTTACCAGTCGTCTTATACAATAGATATTACCTAAATTTATTAAAATTTTACCTAATTTTAGACCTCGTCACGTGAAGGTCGTCTCATACGCGGAAATATACGGTAACTGAATTAGTTTCGGTCGTGGTAGGGATTAGTAGTTGAAGCATTTCTTGTAATTAGATATAGCAAGGTTAGCAAGAAATTTCATCATAGCGTCTGTACCTTGCATTACTGAGAAATTCCTTTAGCGTGTTAGGTATTAGCTTAGTTTCTGCTTACGCTTAACGTGAGAACTTGAAGAAAAATTTAAGTGTTAAGTTTGCCGTGAAAATAGTGCATCTTGTTAAACTTTTTAAAGATAGTTATTCTATTTTTATTATTATTGCTATTAGCTAAGCTTTCCTTGTTGGAAAAGCAGGATGCTATAAACTCAAGGGCTCCAACAGAGAAAAATAGCCTAGTGAGGAAAGGAAATACATAAGCCACAAGAGAAATAATGAGAGATTAATGAAAATTATTCTAAACTGGTATTGTATATAATTTACTATCTTATCAAGAGCATTATTATCATGGCATTTCTCCATATTTCAAGACACTGCTGGCTTTTAGATGTTCCAAAGAGCATTTGGGAGTTGCTTCAAGGGTATTTAATATTTAAGGCTTATATATAAATAGTTTAATTCAAAACGGCTAATTGAGGGGTGTTATGATATTACACAGAATGATAATGTACAGAAACGACTTAATAAGCAAACTATAGTCCATTTCTTTTATCAAGGCATATTTGCACCGACTCGCAACGGTGCCCTTTTAGCTCGGAAAAGTTTCCTGATCGCTGATTGGTTAGAATTATCTTGTCCAACCAATCAGCGATCAGGACACTTTTCCGAGCTAAAAGGGCACCGCTGCGAGTCGGTGCAAATATGCGTCGCTAAAAGAAATGGACTATAGGATTGCAATTGATTATTGTAATAGCTCTCTACTGTGAACAGTAGTTAAAGGTATTTGAATTTATGAAAAAGTAAATAAATTTAAAGGGAGTTTACTATAGGTAATAAGGACAGTAATTTTAGATATTTGTATTGATAAACAAGTAAATAAGTTTGAGTGAAGTTTTGAGTAAGTAAGAAGGATGTATTAGGTGTAAGAATTATTAAGTAAACTTGATTAGAAGAGGGATTAATTTGCTTAATGTCATTTTAATTATATTTTTGTGCGTCCTTGATTTAGTTAATTTTGCACTCGCCATAAAAGTTAATCTAGTTTGGGATAGGCTACTTAGATCTTAGGGTTGTTGCTTTTTATTACTCTTTGTAAATCTATTTAAGTAGCCAAGTAAAGTATAAGTAACTTAAAAGTACCAGTAATACTTCAACTAGTAATCAGAAGTGAAATTTTATTAGAAGAATTTAATCTAGCCTTTCTAGTAAAATTATCGTAATTTTTTCCTTTAAAAGATTTTAATGAGGAAACACTTGAAAGAAATGTACATCTATTATTTACAGTCAATAAGTCGTAAATTTTTGTTTGAGACAGCAGTGCCTTGGAGTGTGGAGTTTTTTTTTTTTTTTTTCTCTTTAGGTTAAGGTATAAATCATTATGTACAAATTCCTATGCTTTTCTGCCCACAATTCCCATTCTATTTCAGTAACTTTAAAATCAAAATGGATTTGCAAATTTGTGTAATGGGAAAATTTTGTAACACCAAATTGTACATTGATTTGATTGTAAAGGGACTTCTGTATTTCAACTTAATGCTCGGTTCAGTTCTCATCATGTATGCCAACCTATTTAGACCATATGATTTCAACTATTATAATTAAAGCCAATTGTCTTCTTTGGCATGGCATGTACAGTTAGACCATACAATCTAGTTAACCTTTTTACCCCCAAAGGACATACTGGTACGTTTCACAAATCTCATCCCTTTACCCCCATGGACGTACCGGTACGTCCTTGCAAAAAACTGCTATTTAAATTTTTGATAATTTTTTGAGAAACTTCAGGCATTTTCCAAGAGAATGAGACCAACCTGACCTCTCTATGACGAAAATTAAGGCTGTTAGAGCAATTTAAAAAAAATATACTTCTAAATGTGCTTGAAAAAAAATAACCCCTTGGGGTTAAGGGTTGGAAATTTCCAAAAGATTTTACTTTAACCAAAATTACAGTTTTCCAAATTAAGCATAATCCTTTTCAGTATTGTTAGTTACTGAAAGGAAAAGACATCTAGATAAATATAGGGAATTTAAACATTGGTTTGAAAAATTCTTCAATTCTGTAATTTATAGTATTTAACCTTATTCTTGCTGATCATATTCTTAATAGTTCAACTCATTCTTGAATATTCTGGCTTACCATGGTAGAGCTACAGGTATTTGAATCTTGGATTGTAGGATAGTAAATTTTAGCTTTAAAACCAGCTAGATGTGTTTAAATCCTACATTGTAGGATAGATATTTTGATCTTAAATTGCCGGGTAATAAATATTTGGTTTTTAAAATGCAGGATAATAAATATTTGGATCTTACATTGCAGGGTTGTAAATATTTTGGGCAATAAATATTTGGTTTTTAAAATGCTGGGTAATAAATATTTGGATTTTAAATTGCAGGATAGTAAATATTAATCTTAAATTGCAAGGTAATAAATATTTGGCTTTTAAAATGCAGGGTAACAAATATTTGGATCTTGATTTGCAGGGTTATAAATATTTGGATCTTAAGTCACAGGATCGTAAATATTTGGATCTTAAATAGCAGGGTAATAAATATTTAGATTTTAAAATGCAGGATAATAAATATTTTGATCTTAAGTCACAGGAAAGTAAATATTTGGATCTGAAATTGCAAGATAGTAAATATTTGGATCTTACGTCACAGGATAGTAAATATTTGGATCTTAAATTGTAGGATGATAAATATTGGGATCCTAAATTACAGGATAGTAAATGTTTGAATCTTATTTTTCAGGGTAGTAAACTTTAGCTTTAAAACCTTAGCTTTAATCATATGTCTGGTAAAAAATTAAGATAAATTTTCATGATTTTTATTGTAAAGTTTAAACACCTAATGATTTGTACTGTAATTTTTATTCTGTCGTTCCATGAAACAACTACAGATATTTAGATCTTGGATTAATAAGAAAGTAAATGTTAGCTTTAATTATATTTATGGTCAACAAATATAAAGGTAACAGATTTTTGCAAGTAAAGTTTGAACACTTATGGTTTTGTGCCACAATTTTGAATAGCTTTTTCTTGTCATAGTATTTTTAAAAGAACATTACTTGTCCTGAATCTTGATGTTAAAATGAGAACTAGAACACCATTGTGATCCTCAAAGTATAAACATTGCAATTTAAAAGAATATATTAATTATTGTTTGCAGTAAATTTGAACACACGGTTTTGTGCCACAATTTTGAGTAGCTTTTTCTGGTCATAGTATTTGTAAAAGAACATTACTTGTCTTGAATCTTGATGTTAAAATGAGAACTAGAACACCATTGTGATCCTCAAAGTATAAACAGTGCAATTTAAAAGAATGTATTAATTATTGTTTGCTAATTCTCAGACAAAGTTGAAATACAGAAATTCTCATGTATATATACAACTGTGTAGATAGATACTTGGAAAGAACAATAAAAATAAAAGAGCTCTTTGGAGCCAGCCTCGCAGTGGCCCGCGGAGGCGAGTGTTCTCAGCGGGAGGTGACCAGGCCAGTTATCAGCTTCGGAACGGATTCAAAGCCGTTTTCTAAGCTGGCAGCTGATTGGTGAGATGGGAATAGTCCCCCCTCTTCCCTTGTGTTCTTCCAGGTGTATATCCATTTT
The DNA here is from genome assembly GCF_036898095.1 of Palaemon carinicauda. Taxonomy (NCBI): domain Eukaryota; kingdom Metazoa; phylum Arthropoda; class Malacostraca; order Decapoda; family Palaemonidae; genus Palaemon; species Palaemon carinicauda. Next base: position 135,213,736 of record NC_090736.1, on the reverse strand, counting down.
CTATGTCACTGTTGAGGAATGTTTGTCCCTTTCATATGTAAGGGGAAATTGCTATGCACAGATGTCCAATGGTGTTGGTCGGGTTAGTCTCGAGACATAGCCTGAGCTTATGTTTACTCTTGTCTGTGATTTGTTTCGTAGACGAACTATTTTGTTACATGTAATTGTTTTATGCAACAGAGTGTAGAAATCTGTATGGTTTTGACATGAGAATTTTTTTTGCAATTTTGAAGTGTAATGGCCCTGAAAAGCCAGAGTACAATTCATCCATGGATAGAGTGGTGATTCTATTTGGTTTAAACATTGCATCAATGTCATGCTATAATTTTTTTTTCTTTTTGAGATTTCCCAAAGGAACGTGTTGAAAGAGAATTTAATTCCTCGTAGGAAGCCTGTTAATAGTTTTATTTATTTTTTAATAATTTTTACGTTTTCATTCCGATATTTTTAAATGTTTCTTGGCCAATTTCATATGAATTTGATGTATAATGTTAGAAATGCATTTTTCTTGAGCTGAGAATTTGTCATTGAATGCATCGCATGCAGTTTTACGTTTATGGTGATTTACATGATACTTATTTTTTTGGAAAACTATCCAGTATTGAATATGATTTATATTTTATCAGATGTCTTAAATGGTAGAAATTAGATATATAAAGTAAATTTTAAAGTTAAAAGTTATTCCTTTGGTCTAATGTATATCAATACTTTCATTACATAATATACACAAGCTTCCATTTCAAAAAGTGGTTCTACCTTGGCTTAAATAGCTACTCGTCTTTGGCTTGACATTTATTTCTTTGTACTGAAAATACAGGAGGGATAAATACCTTAATGGCCAGTTTTAGAAGTCTGTGAGAAACCTTACGAATTCATAACATCGTCTGTAATTAGAAAAAAACAGGTTTGTTAAGGGTAATCTTGTAGGAATTTTAATGCAAGACTTTTCCCTTGATTGGATATTATCTAACTATTTGGCAAGTCTTGACATGGAATGCATAATAGCATTATTAGCCTTTTGAAAAAGCAGGTCATATATCTATATACCCTATTAGAAAAGTCTCAAGTTGAGAGGGGGTTGTTCTGCGAGATACCTAGATTTCAAAGATTCCAAAAGCTGGTGGTTAGAACTGGTGTTCAGTATCCTGTAACAAGTGTTAAAATTAGCCTGATTTTGGAGATACCTTTCTAACTCGAGGCTTAATTGCCCAAAAATAGGATCTATGCCGAGTTTAGTTGCCATTTCATTTCAGAAATTACACATCTTTTAGTATTAGGTTGTGGTTTTCAATGTATTCCAGGCATTAATTGTTATTCTCTGAAGGCTTACTGGGAACCAAACCTTTATAATGGTTATCTGTGTCCCTGATATAATGCAAAGCTGCAATGGTACTGCTTTGAGAGTGTGTAGCTCTAAGCACGTGGATTGTTTTTATTTCCGTAGTCTTGAAGATATTTAAATGGGAAACTGATTTAGCCATTGCACTGTGGCAAAATTGGTCCTTAATGTAACATAGTAACCTTTGATAATTCTCTCAGTTCAAGAGTGTTTTACCTAGAATGTCTCTTAGATTGAATGTCTTTTGCCTGGAAAATCTCTTGGATCAAGAGAGCTCGGCTTAATGTATTACTTTGAGTTTTGCCTTGCAAGTGTCTCACTTCTAGAGTTTTACCTAGAAAGTGTCTTACTACCAGAATTTCACCTAGAAAATATCTCACTTTGGAAGGTTTTGCATTAATTGTTTTAGTTTGAAAATGTTTCACCTAGGAGGCTCTCAGATTGAGAGAGTTTTACCCAGAAAGTGTCTCACTTCGAGAGTTTGCCAAAAAAGTATGTCTACGAGAGTTTTGCCTTGAAATTCTCAGATTGAGTACGATTTCCCTTAAAAGTATGTCACTTCAAGAGTTCTGCTTTAGAATGTATCTCACTGAGAGTGTTGCAAGTAGATTCTATGTTTAGGTTAGTTGCCATTTCATTCCATAAATTACGCATTTATTATTACGTTATGATTTTCAATGTATTCCAGGTGTTAATTGATTTTCTCTGAAGTTGTATTGGCAGCAAAAGCTTTATGATTATTATCTTTGTGTCCCTGATGTAGTGTAAAGCTGCAGTGGCACGGCTTTGAGAGATTATGTGGCTCTAAGCATGTGTATTGCTTTTATTTATGTAGCCTTGCAGATATTTGAATGGGAAACTAAAATAGCCTTTGAACTGTGGCTGATGTGGTAACATCCCTGACTGGTGATTGGTCAAACTCGTTAGTTCCTCCAGTTGCTGTACCTCACCATCCTTGTGAGCCTAGGATGGGGGGTTTGGGGGAGCCTATAGGTCTATCTGCCGAGTCATCAGCAGCCATTGTCTGGCCCTCCTTGGTCCTAACTTGAGTGGAGAGTGGGCTTGGTGCTGATCACATGTAGGTCAGTCTCAAGGGCATTGTCCTGCTTGATAGAGCACTGTCACTGTCCCTTGCCCCTGCCATTCATGAGCAGCCTTTGAACCTTTAAAAGAAATCCTTAATGTAACATAGTAAACTTTAATGTCTCTAGTTTGAGAGAGTTTTACCTTGAATGTCTCTTGTCTAGAAAATCTCTTGGATCAAGAAAGTTCGGCCTAGAAAGTATATCCCTTTCAAGAGTTTTGCCTAGTAAGTGTCTCACTTCTAGAGTTTTACTTAGAAAGTGTCTCACTTCTAGAATTTTACTTAGAAAGTGTCGTACTATGGGAATTTTACCTAGAAAGTATCTCACTTTGGAAGAATTTTGCATTGATTGTTTTAGTTTGAAAATGTTTTACCTAGAAAGTGTCTTACTTTGAGAGTTTGCCAAAAAAGTATGTCTACGAGAGTTTTGCCTTGAAATTCTCAGATTGAGTACGATTTCCCTTAAAAGTAAGTCACTTCAAGAGTTCTGCTTTAGAATGTATCTCACTGAGAGTGTTGCAAGTAGATTCTCTGTTGAAGTTAGTTGCCATTTCATTCAATAAATTACACATTTAGTATTGTTATGATTTTCAATATATTCCAGATGTTAATTGATTTTCTCTGAAGTTGTATTGGCAGCAAAAGCTTTATGATGATTATCTTTGTGTCCCTGAGATAATGTAAAGCTGCAGTGGCACGGCTTTGAGAGATTATGTGGCTCTAAGCACATGCATTGCTTTCAATTCTGTAGCCTTGAAGATATTTGAATGGGAAACTGAAATAGCCTTTGAACTGTGGCTGATGTGGTAACATCCCTGACTGGTTCTCGCTCAAACTCATTGGTATCTTTTGTCGCTGCATCCTCACCGTCCTTGTGATCTTAGGATGGGGGCTTTGGGGGAACCTATAGGTCTATCTGCCGAGTCATCAGCAGCCATTGTCTGGCCCTCCTTGGTCCTAACTTGAGTGGAGAGTGGGCTTGGTGCTGATCATATGTAGGTCAGTCTCTAGGGTATTTTCCTGCTTGATAGAGCACTGTCACTGTCCCTTGCCTCTGCTATTCATGAGCAGCCTTTGAACCTTTAAAAGAAATCCTTAATGTAACATAGTAAACTTTAATGTCTCTAGTTTGAGAGAGTTTTACCTTGAATGTCTTGTCTAGAAAATCTCTTGGATCAAGAGAGTTCGGCCGAGAAAGTATATCCCTTTCAAGAGTTTTGCCTAGTAAGTGTCTCACTTCTAGAGTTTTACTTAGAAAGTGTGTTACTACGAGAATTTTACCTAGAAAGTGTCGTACTACGGGAATTTTACCTAGAAAGTATCTCACTTTGGAAGAATTTTGCATTCATTGTTTTAGTTTGAAAATTTTTTACCTAGAAAGTGTCTCACTTCGAGAGTTTGCCAAAAAAGTATGTCTACGAGAGTTTTGCCTTGAAATTCTCAGGTTGAGTCAGATTTCCCTTGAAAGTATGTCACATCAAGAGTTTTGCTTAGAATGTGTCTTACTCGGAGAGTTTTGCTTAGAATATATCTTACTCGGAGAGTTTTGCCTAGAAAGCCTCAGATTGAGTGAGGTTTGTCTAGAACATCTCTCAGATTGAGAGTTTTGCTCAGAATGTTTCTCAGAACCAAGTGTGTTGACTAAAAATTGTCTCAAATCGAGATAGTTGCCTAAAAAGTGTATCCAATCAAGGCAGTTGCCAAAAATGTCTCAAATTGAGATAACTGTATAAAAAGTTTCAGCTCAAAAGAGTTGCTTAAAAAGTCTCAGATGAAGAGAGGTGTCTAAAAAGTGAATTCAAGAGTTTGCCTAAGAAATTTCAAACATGGAGTTCTAGCTAGAAAAGTCTCACTTTGAGAGTTTTACCTAGAAAGTCTTGTGTTTAGAGTTTTGTCTATGAAATGCTAAACTTCACTAGTTCTGCCTAGAAATTCTCATTCTTCTCACTTTGAGACCTGTTTGCAGTAGCAATTAATGGGATATCCTCAGTCATTCCCCAGGATGTTCTCTCAACATTATTTGTGGATGATCTCTCAATATCATTTGCTGGAACTAAAATAGCAATGGTTGAGAGAAAAATACAACTCTCTATTGACAAAATGAATGGATTTAAGTTCTCGACAAGTAAAACTACCGTTGTCTATTTTTGTCGTATCCGGCGAGTACATCCAGACCCGGATATATACATTTAAGGTCAACGGATACCGTGTTTAAGTGAAGCTAAATTTTTAGGTTTGATATTTGATTGTAGGCTTACATGGGTTTCTCACTTAAAAGCGTTAGAAGCAAAATGTCTCGAGGCTCTGAATATTTTAAAAGTATTGTCCCATACATCATGGGGGGCAGACCGCAATACTATCTTGAAATTATACAAAGCCTTGATTTTTTCCAAAATTAGTTATGGATGTGAAATATACTCCTCAGCCACCCCAAGCTGGTTAAAGATATTAGATTTAATACATCATGCTGGTATTAGATTGTCCACAGGAGCAGGATTGTCCTCACCTATCCCAAGTCTCCTTGTTGATGCTGGAGAGTTACCTCTAGACCTTTACCGAATGTCTGCTATTATTTGGTATTGGTTTAGATTGCAAAGACTCCCTAACTCATTAGCCTTTCACACTGCAAACCTAGTAAGACACACATCATACTTTGAGTTGCACCCAAAATCTCTTCAATCTTATGAGTTTCGGGTGAAACAATTATTAAACAATCTTGATATAATTAGAAGTAAGGTGCTTCCATTTAAGGTATCATCAACGCCTCAATGGAAATTACCTGACGTATCTTTTTGTAAATATTTTATTGGAGTTAAGGAGAATATGACCGACTTAGAATCCAAGTCTCTTTTTATGGAACATGTTGCAGAACATAGGGGATCGACTTTTATATATACTGATGGCTCCAAATCTGATGCTGGTGTTGGATTTGGAATACATAGTAATGATTTTAATAGTAGAGGTGCACTTCCTCCAGTAGCTTCAATATTTACTGCCAAACTGTATGGCATACTAACTGCTGTTGAGAAAATACCGTTGGAAAAGGAGGGTAATACTACCATTTTTAGTGATGTAAGGAGTGTCCTTCAAGCTTTAGAAGTTTTTAATTCTAGTAACCCTCTAGTTTTAAAGATTTTAGAATGCCTTTTTATTACTGAAGTGAGAGGTATAATGGTTCAATTTTGTTGGGTTCCAGCACATGTGGGTGTGTGTGGGAATGAGAAGGCAGATTCCTTGGAGAAAAATGCTGCATCCGAGTTGCTGCCAAGAAGGTACCCCATTCCGTGGAATGATTTCCTACCTAACATCAAAAAATTGCTTTGCAATAAATGGCAACAGCACTGGGATAGTCTAGATGGAAATAAAATGAGAGAAGTAACAAATGTCATATCTCCTTGGAGGTATAACATGATGCCCCGAAAATGGGAGAAGTCTCTCTGTCGTCTCCGTATTGGTCACACTCGGTTGACACACGAATATCTGCTGAAGGGCCAACACCAACCGTACTGTGACGACTGTTTAGTACCTCTAACAGTGAGGCATTTGTTGACCGAATGCCCCAATTATAATAACTTAAGGAATAGATATTTGTTGAGGCTTGAGGTGAGGGTGGCAGGTTCATCCTTGCCAAGATTCTTGGACATGGTGTGTCTTACTATGCAAGTGGCATTTTTAGATTTATTTCAGAAGCAGGTCTTTTGAAAACTATTTAACTTTTATAATGACATTCAACTTTTATGGTTTTAATTGAATATTATTTTATTTTTTATATATACTGTATGTATATACTAAATGATCTCGGCGTCAATGACCTTAGATGTCAGGATGCCTGAAAACTTTAAATCAATCAATCAATCAATCTCACTTTGAGAGAGTTTTGCCTATTAAGTCTCTGATTTTGAGTTTTGTCTTGGAGATGCTGAACTTCACTATTTCGGCCTAGAATTCTCAGAATGAGAGGAATTTCTCTGGAAAGTGCCTCATTGTTTTGGGTAGGAAGTCTCAGTTTGAGAATTCTACCTAGGTCTTTCATATTGAGAATTTTTCCTAGAAAGTATCTCTAATCGCGAGTTTTCCTCAGTGTTGTCTCATAGTTTGCCTTTTTTTTAAGTGGTTTAATGGCTTATAGAAGGGCCATGGATGCCTAGTGGTTTATCAAGAGGTTGCCTTTTCTGTATCTGTTCCGTGTCTCCCTCTCTAGTATCCATTTTCAAAACCATCATGACTGCCCTTCCTTCATTTGAAGTGGCTGTGCTGGAGGGTACTTAACCTTGCATGGTGTTGGATTTGCCATGTTGACCAATTTAGTCTTTAGTCTCTGGGTTGTACCAGTTGGTTTTTGTGTGTACATACATACATATAACAAGGCACTTCCCCCAATTTTGGGGGGTAGCCGACATCAACAAATGAAACAAGAACAAAAAAGGGGACCTCTACTCTCTACGTTCCTCCCAGCCTAACAAGTGACTCAACTGAGTTCAGCTGGTACTGCTAGGGTGCCTCAGCCCACCCTCCCCTGTTATCCACCAATGTGTGTACATATCTTTGTTATAATTATTAAGTTTCTTTTTAAGTATGATGAAACTTTTATTATTGCTTTTAATTCTTATTCTGTCTGGAGGTGTTGTGCAAAATACAGAACCAGTACATCCTAAACTTCGTCAGTGTTGTCTAATGTATTGCATTATTCGTTGACTGCTTGGCAATATTCAAGACCTTATAGTTTAGTGCAGACAGTATGATATTCTTTTGTGCTCAGAATGAGGTACTTATCTGAGCTCATGTCTGGTTTTAAGAATTCAATAATTTTGAAAAAGGATTCGATTCCCTGGGCTAGGGGAATGGCAATATATATTAGGACTGAGTACCCTGCTTGTCCTTAATCCTGCTATGAATGTGGATGTCATGAGATGCAGGTAATAGAAGTTTGTGGCAGGCATAACTTCTGTTTTTGTTATCGTAGTCCAGACTTGGATGATCCTATATTTGATTATCTTACTATTATGGCTAAGATACAAAATGATAGAAAGGCCTATTTCGTTCATGTTGGTGATTTCACTGCTCACCATAGGGAGTGGTTAAATTCTGTTTCTCCTACCGATTTGCCATAACTTAACAGCTTTAGAGTTTGCCTCTGAATGAGGCTGTGAGCAAATCATAAGTGAAACTACTCACAGGTCTGGTAACTGTTTGGACCTAGTACAGACTGACTTCCCTGCTGTTATAACAAATTAGGTTGGTTCTCCAGTTGGGACTTCTGATTATAATTTGATTTTGTTAGTACAGAAAGGGTTTTCACGACCAGTGGCCAAACAGATGTCTAGATATCTCAGGAGATCATCATTCTCAGTGTATCAGATGAAGTGAGCAATCTTTTGTCATGGTCATCTGGTTGGACATTCTGGTATGTGTAAGCTGCCAGAATACTTCCAGAAAGTGGAGGACTTCCTAAACCTACTACTGTGCATGAGCTACGGTGATTCCTGGGACTGGTAAACTTCCAACGGATAAAAATACTGCTAGATTCTGCTGAGATAGCATTTATATTAACACGCTTCCAGAAGACTAAAATTACTGTCAGATCTTTGCTCAGACAGCATCTACAGTAATTTAGATGAGCAGCCTGTCCCTGATGTGTCATACTCATGTAAGATTTATTTAAAATCTCAAGCAGACTGGAATGGCATTTTGAGTGATCTTTTGAGAGCTTGAATTGGTCACAATTGTATAATAGTGTTGTTCTTTTGAATGAGAATCTGGTCAACGTATTGATGGGTGTATCCTTTTTCGTGTGGTAAAGTACCTAGTGAAAGACGAACTCTGGTTCAATGATGATTCTAGACGTGCTTATCTGGAGGAGGAGGCCTGTCATCTTTGTAAGGGTAGCATAAGATTTTACCTGGAATAACAGCTAAGAGCTGTTACTCAGAGACTTTAGGTTCAACTACAAAAGAATACAATTTAACCATAAAAGAACCCAAGAACATAAGCTGTGGACCACCCTTAAATCTGCACTTGAACCAGGTGGCTGTTGCTCACTATCAAAAGGAAAAGGCAACCATTTTTAGCTGATATAATTGATAGTGAGCAAATTAATGAGAAACTTAGATCTTCCTTGTTCCTGTTTTCCTGAGGTTAAACCAACTAGTTTAACTTTTTGGTTCCATGAAGTTAAACATTCTCTTGTAGCTTGATGCTTATGGAGGTGTAGACCCTAATGGTAATTTTCCTGTGTTTATAAGACCACTGATTTCTTTTTGCTGTTGTTGGGAATTGGTAATTTCAATCCATCCTTTGTTCCTTTGCAATGGCCTTGGAACATGTGATGCCCTTCTTATAATCTTCAATTATCATCGTATTGCACCAACTTGTTTCCAGTGCATAGCGGCCAGATTCCATTCGTAGAGGTGCAAATCTCCACAGATTGACCCCTGTTCACACCCCTGAAGTATGTGGTTCATTGTCAATATGGGATTCCCACATGGGCACTCAGCAGAGGGAGTGTGACTCCACTCATGAAGATTGTCTCCAGTCCTTCCAACTCTAGCTCTTGCTTGATTAAGAGTAGCCTAATCCTTTCTACAGAGGGTTGTTCCCTGGGGGAAGAGACTCGCATGGACTCTAGATGGCCTCGCCAGGTGGCCAGTGGTCTGTTTCTATCCATCGTTATAGGCAGCAAGTTGCTGACTCCATCAGGTTGAGGTTAGTGGTCGCTATGAAGCTCTTGTGTGATTTCAATCTTTGTCCAACCACCGGTGATCATAGAGTGAGTGCCTTTCATCATTCTCTTGTTTATATTTTTGGGTCTTTCAGTGCAATGCCTGTCAATCTATAGAAAACTGGAATGGGTGTTGGTCTTAAGGCACCTGTAATTATGCTACATGCTTGAGTGAGTTCGACGTCAATGTCAACTTTATGGGAATGACGTGACTTTTCCCGGACTGATGAGCAGTATTCGTTAGTCGAGTATTTTAATGCCAAGGTGTTTTTCTAAGGGTTGGAGGATTTGTCCCCCAATTTGAATTGGCCAATTTTCTAAAGAATTTATTTTTAATAGCTACCTTCTTTACTTTCCTATATGCTCCCTGAAAGATAGTGTTTGCTCTAATGTAACGCCTAAATAGACGGGGAAGCTATCAGCCTTCAGTTTCTTATCATGCCATGAAATGTTCAGCTCCAATTTTGCCTGGTATTTTTTAAGATGGAAAGGACATACTTGTATTTTGTCTGGGCTGGCATTTAGGAAGTTTTGCTTTTAGTATTAAGATCTTTTAAAGCATATGCTTTCAGTGGTAGCAAATGAATCTGACTGGATGGCTGGGCACAGATCATCTGCATATACAAATCTATGGATTTCTTTAAACTGAGGTTAATCGTCTGTATAGATGTTGAAAATCATTGGGGCCAACATAGACCCCTGTTGGAGGCTGTTATTCCATATTTCGCCATCTGGTTTTCCTTCCATTCAACAAAGAAAACTCTCTTATTCAGCAGTGACTGGATGATATGCACAATGCTTGAGTTATGAATAACTTTGGCAAGTTTCAAAAGTGACCTGTGGTTCACTGTCATAGGTTGTTGATGGGCCAACAAATATTGCCCCTGGGATTTTCCCAAGCTCAAAGCCATCCTCAGTATACTGAGTGAGGCTAAGAACCTGATAGCCGCAGGATTTTTCTGCCCTGAATCCAGGTTTTCTTCGTCTGTAGGAGCTAAGCGGGCCATCATCATCTGTTTGTACAGTTTGTTTGTATAATATGCGGACATATTGGCCGATAGCTCTTAGGGATCACTGGGTCTTTGACAGATTTTAAAGCCACAACTTTAACTCATACCATAGTTTTTTTTATCTGGAATATTCCTGTATAGTTGTTAGGAAATGCCAGTACCCATGATATAGTCCTGCTGCCAAAGTGCAGTATTATCTCGGCTGTAATGTCATCCAGACCAGCAGCTTTCCTAGGTTTAAGATGTTTCATGGCTTCTTGGAGTTCTTCAAACTCCTTATTTTCTTGCATGGAACGTTCCATCCTTCATTCTTTTGAGATATCCTCGTTCTCTTATATGGCTTTCCATTAAGTGAGAGTTGTTTTGCTACTGCGTTAGGTGTTACTGCAGCTATTCTTGTTTGAGTGTTCTTATTCAAATTCAATTTACTGATTGTTTTCCATGCTCTCTAACTGTTCAGAGCCATACATGCTGGTTATCAGTTCTTGCCATCTCTCCTTTTTATCATTGGCTACACAAGTCAACAAAAGCACTCCTAGTTCTATGGTGTCTCGGGCAAACGGATCTGAATTGTAGGCCTGATGTCAACAGAAATAGATCTGTGTTGAGATTTTGGATTTGGGTCACAGATTGATCAGTCTGTGTTATATCCTCTCTTCCATCTGGTGTCTATAAAAAAAAATGGCAAGTCTTTTCCACTAAGAAGAATGGTTAGGTTATTATTTAGAGCCCATTCTTCAACAGCCTCTCTATCAGTGTTATTTTGGCTGTAGCCCCATATGGTGTAGTTTCCCAAAGAAATATCTTACTTCAAAAGAGGGTTTTGCCTTGAAGTCTTTCCCTTCAAGAGAGAATTTTGCTCAGAAAGTCTCTTCCTTCGAGTGAGATTTACCTCAAAATTCTACCCTTAGTTATACCAAGAAATTCTCTTCCTTTGAGAGAGAGTTGTACCCAGAAACTTTCTGTGTTCAAGACTTTTGTGTAGAAAGTCTTTTCAAGAGAGAATTTTGTCTTAGAAAGTCTTTGAGAGTTGTTCCTGGAAAGTCTATCAAAGTTATTACTGGAAAGCCTCATTTGAGAGTCGTTACTGGAAAGTCTCCATTGTTTGAGAGTCGTGCCCAGAAAGTCTCCATTGTTTGAGAGAGTCGTGCCCAGAAAGTCTCCATTGGTTGTGAGTCGTGCCCGGAAGTTTCCATTGTTTGAGAGTCCTGCCTAGAAGTCTCCATTGTTTGAGAGTCCTGCCCGGAAGTCTCCATTGTTTGAGAGTCCTGCCCGGTAGTCTCCATTGGTTGTGAGTCGTGCCCAGAAAGTATTCTGTTTGAGTCATGCCCAATAAGACACTTGTTTCAGAGTTACGTTTGGAAAGTCTTTCTTGTTTGACGGTTTATGCTTGAGATAGACACACTTGTTTTCGAGTTGTGATCAGTCTTTATTCAAAGGAGTTTTGCCCAGGGACTTTGTTGGCTCAGAAAAGTTTTGCCGGGAAGGTTGTTGGTTAACAGAAGTTATTTTGGGAAGTTTGTCAGTTATTATAATTAACTGCTAAGCTACAACCCTAGTTGAAAAGGCAGGATGCTATAATACCAGGGGCCCCAACAGGGAAAATAATTTTGCCTATGAATTATGTTGGTTCTAAAGTTTTGCCTACGAGTTATATAAATGAAAAGTTTTCATTTCAATTATGTTTTGCACTGGAACTTTGTTGGTTCAAAAGTTTTGCCCGGAAGTATGTCGGCTCAAAAGAATTTGGCTGAGGAAGTCTCTCTGTTCAAAAGAATTTTGCTTCTCAAGTTTGCTAGTTAAAAAGTTTTCCATAGGAGGTTTGTTGGTACAAAAGTTTTGCCTAGGAAGTTTGTCAATTCAAGAAAGTTTTGACCTGCAAGTTGCGATTCGAGAGCGTTTTTCCTAGGAATTGGTCCAAGAAAGTCTTGTATTTTTTCAAATTCTGTCATTTTGGAAAAACTTAGTGTCTGATGGCAAGGGGAAGAATAGAACATAGGTTTCATATTTGCTTTGAAATTTTGGATATGTGCGCACTATTGTCAAGACGAGATTGAGTGGTAGAGGAAAGAAGAGCAATAATAAGTAAGGATCTTTTTACTTTGAATAAGAAACATCAAAATCTGATAATAGCATACTAAACTATTATTTTTGACCAGTGTTGAAACTGCAAGATTGCACTTTTAGAAAGCTTATAATTTTACTTGAAATGAGATTGAAGATTGTCCAGATGCTGAAAAATATTCAGATTATCTTGTTGAAAGGTAGATTTACATTTTAGGAAATGCTGAAAGATCTTTTAAAGGTTCAGACTGTTGTAAAAATAGACCCCAGAAAGTAAATTAAAATGTGATGGTTTATCAACTAGTATCAGCATTTTAAACCAGTACTAGTTGGTCATAGATGTAACAATGGTAGCCCTCTCTTCTATCTGAGAAGGCGATGCTTATGTAGTCCTGTGTGGAGAGAGCAAAATAAAACTACAATTTCATTCTGTATAAATGAGGAATATGAAATTAATTTTTAGTAGATGTGCTCAGATAAACAAAGCATCAATATCAAATGGTCTTTTCTGATGGAACTTTTAATATAAGAAATGGCAATTAAATATTGGATAAAACACCCAAAGAATTTAGTAAAATTTATCTCAGACCCTAATATTGGCTAGTTACTTCACGTGTACTGCGAAGGCTGATTAAAAGCAGGCTTTCTCTGCACGTCCATTTACCCGACTCAATCACTTACATGGAATTGTGTCGGGCTATAAGACAATTTAGGTGTTTGGGTCACTGTTCTGCTTTTTGAAGGAAGTGTGTGTTGGTGTGTAACTAATTGTATTGTAGTAAGATTGAAGGATAACTGTAATATAATAAGATAAAGTTGATTTGAAATCCTTTGGTTTACTTATAATATCCTTGTGTTTTTTAATACATCTGAAAAGAATATAGGCCTATTTATATTCCATACTTGGTAAGGTTTGAAAAGATCAGTGTATCATGTAAGCTGCTGTCAACGAATATAGCACCAGATTAAGAATATGGATTTAAGTTTTCACTTAATGGCTAAGCCTTTAAAAGGCAATAATGATAGTTGCAAATTTAATCTAATTTATTGAAAAAAAACTATTTTAGATTAAAGTATCGAAATTTAATAATTAAATTTTGCGTGAATTAAAGATGTAAGATTCTATCCAAATCTATTAACCATAATTTAAAATTATTGCGTTATTTTAACTATTACATAAGCTTAAAAGTAACTTGAATTGTTGAAAAAGTTTTTCGAACTATAATGAATTAAATAATTGAATATTAAAGCAATGTAAGCGCTATAAATTGAATATGAAAAGAATGAGGTGCTATATATTAGATATGGAAAAGAACAACTGCATGTGGATGAAGTTTAAACTATGCTATATAGAATTAAAGTTTTTATTCAGTGGTTTAGTTTTCACGAAATTAAGTAGAGAAGTAACCTAACCACTAGTAACGTAAGCATAAATTTTAAGTTTTTTACATGACAAAGAAAATGTACAAAAGAACTAAAAACTGCACAATGACAAGCTCAGAAAAATTTCTATTACAAATCCAAAATAAATCTTTAAAATAGAGTAAACGAATATTTAAGTGAAACAAGAAAGTTCACAAATAAATATAATTATTTAGCAAGATATAAAAGTTGACTATTATAAAAATGCAAGTAAAGTAAGATCTAAGTTGTTAGTCATTAATTAGGTCTTGGGCCAGCCCTGAGACTGTCAAGTTCGTTAATTGTATGTAGGCTACATTTCATATGGAAAGTAGGCATAATACTGCCTGCTTTTAAAGATTGATTAGATTGAAATCGTTAAATAAAAGAAAAGTATAAATATACATTATATCATGAAATTTACTTATGAAAGGCCAAGAAATAGTATTCGAAATATTGTACTTTATATGTAAAGTAATTTTTAATTGTTAAGTATTAAAATTTGCAGTCCCTTGTAGAGTATTTGCTATTTTCTATTAAATTCGAGTAATATTTTATATTCGATTAATGTTTGATTAGATATGAGTAATAATTGATTAAGTTCGAATAATATGTGATTAAGTTCGAGTAATATTTGATTAAATTTGAGTAATATGTGATTGAATTTGAGTAATATTTGATTAAATTCGAGTAATAATTGGCCTAGTTCGAATATTTGATTAAATTCGAGTAATATTTGATCAAGTTTGAGTAGTATTTGATCACGTTTGAGTAACATTGGATTAAATTCGAGTAATATTTGCTTAAGTTCGAGTAATATTTGCCTAAGTTTTAGTAATATTTCATTAAATTCGAGTAATATTTTATTAAAATCGATTTTGATTAAATTATAATTCGATATGTCAGGTCAAGAATTCTCTTGGCCACAGTCAATATCTCTGTAATAACGTTAATTTTAATAGTAATTTTCTTTGCTTGAAATCCGCCCCCCCCCCCGTTTTCTATGAGGTTGAAAATTCTCTTAACACCCATTTTCTAGAAAATGGAAATATTCCTTAAGAAATCTCAAGAAAAGAAAACGAAAGCATGATATTGAATTGTATGTTTACATCCCGTAGAATTTCTCACTGTATTCATAAATGATTTGTACTCTGAAATTTCTGGGCAAACGGACTTCAAAATTGACAGAAAAATTCTGTTGAAAACTCTACGGGTTTTACACGCCATGTTTCATATGCTATTACGTGTGAGTGAAGTTTGCCTACGTAACAAATCACAGCTAACAGAGTGAACGTCAGCTCAGGCATGTCTCGAGTGAACGTCAACTCAGGCATGTCTCGAGTGAACGTCAACTCAGGCATGTCTCGAGTGAACGTCAACTCAGGCATGTCTCGAGTGAACGTCAACTCAGGCATGTCTCGAGTGAACGTCAGCTCAGGCATGTCTCGAGTGAACGTCAACTCAGGCATGTCTCGAGTGAACGTCAACTCAGGCATGTCTCGGGGGTTACCCCTACCAACCCCCCTTGGACGTCTGTGCATAGCAGTTTTCTTTTACATTAGAAAGGTACAGACTTTCTTCAACAGTGACATAGAAAATGGATATACACCTGGGGGTCCACACGGGAAGAGGGGGGATTTTCCCCCATCTCACCAATCAGCTGTCAGCTTAGAAAACAGCTTTGAATCCGTTTCGAAGCTGATAACTGGCTTGGTCATCTCCCGCTGAGAACACTCGCCTCCGTAGGCCACTGCTAGGCTGGCTTCATGAGCAATAAAAAAAATATTTTATTTGCCTTAATAATTTAACCATCCTCACCTCTATTTTTGTATGAAATTAAATAAAAGACATTCCGGTTCATTATATATTTTTATTAGCTTCATAGAAAAGTCATTAACTTTCATTACATCAATTATTAAAAAAGTTATGGGAAAGGTTCTTAGCGTCACAACTTCCATTTTACGCCCACTACCAAGGTAGTGACGTCATGAGTAAATGATATGCTAAAGCCTTGTCCACCTTACCGTGCATACCCAACGGGCAAACGGTGAGAACAAACCACAATAGTTAGCAAGAATGAAGGTTAATGACGTCAGAAGCGTGAAAATCAGTTTTCTTACTTCTGACGTCATCAAAGGTTATCTTCAACTATTGTGGCCTGGTGTAACCGTTTGCCCGTTGGGTATGCACGATCGTGTGGACAGGGCTTTACGAGGGCATTCACTCATGACGTCACTACCTTGGCAGAACTGGAAAGTGACGTCATACCCATACTGATTGTGTGACGTCATTTATTTCATGACGTCACAATAGCTTCGTTTTGTATCTTTAATAAAGACCTTATACCTCGTGATTGTCTGTGACGTCATTTATTTCATGACGTCACTAGTTTCGTTTGGGATTCTTAGCCAAACCTCCTTATAATTTACGTTATTGAGACGGCTCTACCCTTTTAGGGTTTCATTTATGATAACCCACCAGTGACGTAATGGCGTAATTTCTTAGTTACACTTAATTTGTAATCATTCAATATTACGTTCCTTTAGGGTTGAGGGTTACCAAACCTTAGTTGACCCCCTCATCAATGGGAGCTTTCTCTTAAAAGCACTTGAAAACTATTGGTGGAAAAACACTTGCAATTTGGGCCATATACTTTGTCTCTGAAATCTTTTGGATTTGATACTTCTTTATAGCGAGAGAGAGAGAGAGAGAGAGAGAGAGAGAGAGAGAGAGAGAGAGAGAGAGAGAGAGAGAGAGAGAGAGAGAGAGAGAGAGAGAGAGAGAGAGAGCTTAGTCGTAAGATTAAACATTGTATTTTTAGCCAGATTAGTTTTTTTTTTTTAGTCAAACTAGATGAGAAATTGAATTAACTAGCAAGATTTAATACAGATATTCAAAACTGATGGGGTCAGAGATTTTAGCATATTAAGGCAAAACATTTTTTTTAGTTAGATTAAATGAACAAGATAGATTTCCCCAGTGATGAGATTGGACTTTAGTCAATTAGATGGATAGAAAGATAAGCAAAATTAGATAAGAAATTTTTCCCACGTGAGGAGATGAAACATTTAAGCCCGATTAGATATTTTGGGATTAGATGAGAACTAGAAAGAATTACCCCAAATGGATAAGAGAATGGAAGAAATCTTCAAGTCAGATTGGATGAGAAAGAAAAAAAATAGCCAGATTTGAGAGAGAGAGAGAGAGAGAGAGAGAGAGAGAGAGAGAGAGAGAGAGAGAGAGAGAGAGAGAGAGAGAGAGAGAGAGAGAGAGAGAGAGAGAGAATTTTGTTTCAAATTGCAAACCTCTATACCCTATAAACACCACATATAACCTCAAATAACATCAACTCCTGATTTCACAATTGCAGCAAAATGGAGATTCAAAACTCTCAATGAAGACAGCAACCAATACCCGTTGAAATCTCCAGAAGTATTGATCAATAAAGTATAATTCGTGACAATGAATTTTAATTACAGTAAGAAAATTTAATTACTACATCAGATCCCCGAAGTGATATAAATAAATGAAATGGCTTTGTGCATCACCAGTTGATAGGAATTGAAGTACTGTAGCGTCAACAAGGAGAGAACATCAAGTAATGTATTAAAGACATTGCCATTAAGTCCATACTCTTCTCCTGAGGCAGTAATTAAATATATCGAACAACGAAACTTAAGATCGTGGAAGACATCAAGGTACTTCATTACCTACAGTGATGGTGGTCAAAACGAATGAAAAAAAAAAAAATCAACCCTGATACGGCAGAAGTGGGATACCAGACCTCCAGCTAACCACCAACTCAACTAGCAGACATAACCTTTGTCTGAACTGAATTATACTTACAAACATTATGACTGCAAACACCTAAACAAAAGGTAACAATTTCTGGGGTGCCCAAAGGCAAGAGCCCGGGTCTTACACAAGGTAAGGCAATCTATACACAAACAGACAGAAGGTAATAAACAAGGAAGTGGTTTACCAGAGATGGGCATTTTATCTTAATTATAGGAGAAAATGACACTCCTTCATTCTTGCTTATCAAAAACCTTGGCACAAATACCTAAAGCAAGTAGATACTTGCCTAATGGACTCAACCTCCTGAGGTGAATCATTCCAAGTGGTACCATACTCTCAGCTGAAAGGTCATGAATCTTCTAGTCCGCAAGGCTGACAAGTGGCACTCATTAGACCACTTATGGGTGACTCAGCCAAAGAGAACACCTAAAATCCTGACATTACTGTAGTTCCTACTACTGCTTCAAACGACCAAAATCAAAAGATCAAACTTGGAAGAAAAATGATTTAAAAGCAGAAGTGACAGAAGCCTTTTCTGCGGCAGGCTTGCCTTTCCTAAATTGATAAGATATAACAAAAATGGTACCCCAATTCTATCATCAGCATAGGATCTACCTTAAAAGGACATGAATATTCAATAGATGACAATAAAAGGATAAAACTTAACAATAAAATGAGACAATATAACAGAAAAAAACCAATAGGTTGAAACAGCGCTAAAGCAACAATACTTAGAAAAACAAAAACAAAATTAAACGGTATAGGAAAATCAGGATATAGATAAAGATTTTAATTGCAGGGAATTAGTCAGAAAGCACTATACAGTACTTACACTAAACAAAAATCAACAGCCAGAAAATTAAACCAATATTTATCAAATCCATAATCAGTAAGAGGGAAAAAAACTCGCTGCAACAACCAATCAACTCATTAACTCATTAAGTGGCCAACAAACGAAATACTCTACTGATAATAAACAAGACTATTTCTGGGTCGACCTGTGACGCCCGGTGAAAAGTCTTTCCTTACACTTTTCTGATATAAATACTTCCAAATTTACCAGAGAAATTAAAGTATGGAATGCAGAGGTAAGACTATTTAACTCGACACGTGTGAAAACTAAACCTGACGGACTTCAACAAGATCATAAGAAGAATGGACAGACAGAAGAATTTTCAGCCTGGAGATTAGAGAGAATTCACGATAAAAGGATGGTTTTTTGGAACGCGTAGATTATTTGAAAAAAGCACCATTTACAGACAATGCCCAATGATTCCAATTCAATTAATTGTTGGTCGTGCTGACTGGGAACAGTGTATTTGTACTATTTTATCTTAAGAAGGCAGCTGGGGACCTAAGAGCCTACATTATCAATTGTTGATATCTTTGAGCAGTTATGACTTATAAATTTTTTTTTTTTTTAATAACTTATTTCAAAAAGAGGCTTAATTTCTTGGCCCTCTGTAAACTGGAAAAGATGTTAAACTATGCTTTGACAGAGTGGAGGGAATAATCAGATATCAAAGTTACAAAAATGTAAAAAAATGACAGTAGCTAACTTTCTATGGCCTACTAATTATCATTCATAAAAAATTATTGAAGCAGAAAGCATTTACTTTAGGGGAGAGAGAGAAACAGCAGCAATAAACTAATTAAAAGGAACCACTAATTAGTGATGAATCTTTAGCCCATCTGTGATATATCAGCCTTTTTTTTTAGAGACAATAGATGCTATTAACATGGTCTTCAAGTGAGGACTGGTTATTTCATAATTGGATGATCAAAACCAAGAAAGACATTTATTTTGCACTGGGAGCAATGAAAGGGCTCCGTAAGAACTACAGTACCCTTGATTTAAATGCGTTTGCAATGTAGTTGATCAAATCCAGTTAGACCCTCTAAGGATTTGTTCCATATGAGGCATCTTGCTTCATACCAAACTCGTTACATTAGGACTTACTGCACGCTGTAGTTCATACACTTTTCCTCCTGGATGAATATCTTCAAAACCTAAGAGGCCTTCACTTCTTTTACAATACTACAACTGGTTCATCTTACTGAATGTCTCAGTTCATTTGAGCATTTTCACATCTAATATTTACCACTGATCATAGTCAAAATTCTTTCCCAAGTGAAACTGTTCTTTTCAAATTATACAAGAAACTTTTCCACTAAAATAAACTGATAATTTTCATCTTTGATAACAAACTATATGACTTTAAATGAGTAACAGTTCCCAAATTACTTTTGACATTCATACATTTAACCCGACCGCATAGTCGAGCTATGGGTAATGAAGATGTTACTGGCTATCAATGCCGTGCACACGGTAGGTGTAGCACACGCTGCCAATAGAGTAAATCCAATAGGTCTTGCGCCAAGCAATATGGACAGGAGTTGAGGAAGGAGCGGCCGATATACGCATCCTGCGATCAGCACTGCAACGATGGGTCGGACAGCCGCTGCGAGGTCAGTGCGCCACCACAGCCACACCAGAAGAGCCAAGTTCAAATGATGGACCTGCGATGAAATCAAAACAACTTGAAAACTGGTCAAAAATAGTAAATTCATTATTCTTATAGTCTTAAATGATAACATGCTTATTCAGTACAAGAAAAATTAATATGCTTATAATTACAGGACCCTAATTTCACATGGTATTCTCTTCCCAATGTTATAGTATAACACAGTATTATCATTATTATTATTATTACTAGCCAAGCTACAACCCTAGTTGGAAAAGCAAGATGCTATAAGCCCAAGGGCTCCAATAGGGAAAAATAGCCCAGTGAGGAAAGGAAATAAGGAAATAAATAAATGATGAGAATAAATTAACAATAAATCATTCTAAAAACAGTAACGTCAAAACAGATATGTCCTATATAAACTATTAATAACGTCAAAAACAGATATGTCATATATAAACTATAAAAAGACTCATGTCAGCCTGGTCAACATAAAAACATTTGCTCCAACTTTGAACTTTTGATGTTCTACCGATTCAACTACCCGATTAGGAAGATCATTCCACAACTTGGTAACAGCTGGAATAAAACTTCTAGAATACTGTGTAGTATTGAGCCTCATGATGGAGAAACTAACAATTTAAGGAACATTAATTAAACATTAGGCAATGACTGTAACTTGCTTTTTCATGAAAGACAGACATACAGCCCTAAAATAAGCCAAAATGACTAGGGTTATACTTCATCCTAATATGCAACAATTAAAACTTTACTTCTATTATAAAAAACATAATAAAATTCAATCAGTTTTAAATACTTTTGGTGTAACAAAGTGGAACAGTTCACAACCCTGCATTACAAAACACAAACATCAAAATTTTACATACTTTAAAGAAAAAAACAAGAAAAAAAGATTGGCCAACGAGCAACTGGGTCTGCTTTACTTTATTTCCTACAAATCCATTTCATTTTCTCACCTCTAAAACCCAGAAGAAGTAAACACCCATTAACTATGGGGTGATATTTAAGCTCAGAGTTAACTGGCACAGGAGTCAAGGTTTATTTATTCATAATAAAATAGGTAAAAAACCAGAGGTCAAATCTTGATACTTTTACACTGCTTGACCAAAGAGATTTGACGTAAAACTAAAGAATGGAGCAAGGCATAACTGAAGAAGTGAGAGAAGAATAAAGGCTACTACCGCTAGAAAGTTATTGGGTCCTTTGGCTGGTCAGACAGTACTACATAGGATCCTTCTCTCTGGTTACGGTTCATTTTCCCTTTGCCTACACATACACCAAATAGTCTGGCTTATTCTTTACATATTCTCCTCTGTTCTCATACACCTGACAATACAGATTACCAAGCAATTCTTCACTCAAGAGGTTAACTACTGCAATGTAATTGTCCAGTGGCTACTTTCCTCTTGGTAAGGGTAGAAGAGACTCTTTAGCTATGATAAGCAGCTCTTCTACGAGAAGGATACATCAAACCATTGTTCTCTAGTCTTGGGTAGTGGAAGACCACGGTACAGATACCGTGGTCTTCCACTGTCCTGGGTTAGAAATCTCTTGCTTGAGGATACACTCGGGCACTCTATTTTATCTTATTTCTCCTCTTATTACGTTGAAGTTTTTGTCGTTTTTATGTGAAATACTTATTTTAATTGTTACTGTTCTTGAATATTTTATTTTAAATGTTAATTAAATCTCTTATTTCCTTGTTTACTTTCCTCACTAGGCTATTTTCCCTGTTGGAGCCCCTGGGCTTATAGAATCTTGCTTTACCAACTAGGGTTGTAGCTTAGCAAGTAATATAATATAGATGAAAAATAATAAGCAAAATGCAATCCAGCTAGGGACCAAAGGGTAATGAAAATGATAGCCTTATACCTGGCAAAGAGAATGATGTAAACGTACAAAGGTATATTCTGGAGACTTCCCCCATTCCTTGGAACTTGTCCCCACATAAAATCACTTTTATTTCATTCATTAATTTCTAAGGATAAAGTAAGTTGGGTCAAGACATTAAAATTTCCAACCATGGGTTACACAGTTTAGCCTCAGGATATTGCCAAACTTCTCAAGCATTATTTCATAACTAAACGTAAGTTAGTAAGGAGGGGTCTCTCCGACAACAAAACATAATTAGCACTTGGCCTATTTTGGAAATGCTTGAAGGTAAGTTGAAACAGTGTACAATGCAGTAACATAACACAGAACACCTTTTAGTATCTTTTTGACTGAGTAACATCTGATTTTTATGAACCAAAATATACAAATACAAGTTATTTACAACAAAATCTAATTCAATCGCAATATCAACACTGTCAAACTGACATAGTTTTCAATGTTTTGCACTGTATAAAACGATTGTTAAATTTAGTCATAAGGAAAAAGATTTACATTCTACATCAACCATTGCTTATCCAGTTATAAAAAACATAGATATCATAACTGGATCTATATCTATCTCTCTTAAAAGATATTTATACTAAGGTAAAGATTTGTCTGAGTTTTAGCAGAATGTTTCCTTTTGCAATACTGTATAGAAATCAAATTGTATTCTTTAGAAACACTGTACTGTATATTATTATTACAAGCCAAGCTACAACCCTAGTTGGAAAAGCAAGAGGCTATAAGCCCAAGGGCTCCAACAGGGAAAAATAGCCCAGTGAGGAAAGGAAATAAGGAAATAAATAAATGATGAGAATAAATTAACAATATATCATTAAAAAAACAGTAACAGCGTCAAAACAGATATGTCCTATATAAACTATTAACAATGTCAAAAACAGATATGTCATATATAAACAATAAAAAGACTCATGTCAGCCTGGTCAACATAAAAACATTTGCTCCAACTTTGAACTTTTGAAGTTCTACTGATTCAAACTACCCGATTAGGAAGATCATTCCACATGTATGTATTCTTTTGCAATACAGTAATGTACTATATAAAATCTGAATGTATTCTTTTGCAATGCTATATAGAGATCAGAATGTATTCTCTTGTAAAACTATATAGAAATCAGAATGTATTCTTTTGAAATACTGATGATCATCACTATCTCTGGTAGATGAATATCTAAACCTGGAACAATATGAGGATTTTAATAGAGATTTCAAAGCAATTCTTTCAGTGGCTTTCAGACCAGAGTACTTTGAGTTCTTTCCCCTTTTCTAGGGAACATCATAATGATGTTAGCAAGCAGGAACTTTCATTTCCATATCATACTGCTTGTGCTCTAGATTTCAAAGTCCTGCTTTTAAAATTGTTGGGTTTTTCAAAACCTTACACTGAAACAATGAGAATAAGCAATAATGAATACTCAACCCTAGCAGTTTATAGAAATAATAAAGCAATAATGGGAAAAGGAAATAAGGAAACAATCGTGTGCCTGAATGTATCCTCAAGCAAGAGAACTCTACCCCAGGACAGTGGAAGACCATAGCACACTATCCAAGACAAGAGAACAATGGTTCGATTTAGGTGTGTCCTTATAGAAGAGATGCTTACAGTAGCTCAAGTGTCTCTTCTAACCTTACCAAGTAAAAATACCTGTTGAACAATTACAGTGTATTAGTTAACCCCTTGAATGGAGAAGTCATTCCATTTTTTTAATGATTTATATCCTTATATAATCAAGTGGAATGTTGCAAATGAAATTCAAACCAGATTTCACTTAGGTGAATTATACAGATTCACAACTGAATATAATCAGGAGTGTTTTATGTAGCCAACACATTGAGAGTAAAACATTAAAATTACGAGTAAAAACTGATGATAAACTCAGAACTGAAATTTATAGCAGTAATAAACAAATACTGAATGTACAAAATAGTATAATACAGTGTGCTAACTGTCTTATGACCACTTACAATAAAAGTGAATATGATACCATGTGCCCACCGATGGAAAAAGACCAATCTCCTTGGTTTGATGGAGAGACTTTGGTAAAAAAAGAGGGAAAAAAGACGTAAAGAAAGAAAGTGGAATAGGTTAAAAAGTACTTGGGTAGAATAAAAAACTGCTGCGTGTCAATATAACTACCTACTAAGAAAGAAAAAAAGTGAAAACTTTAAGACAGAGATCCTCGAAGCAGCAGCAGACATAAATAAGTTACACCGTCTCCTGAAAGGTATAATGGGAAATGTAAAAGAAAAGAAGCTACCTGATGGATACAGTGACCAGGAACTAGCAAATAATTTTCCCGTATTCTTTAGAAACAAAATTGAAAACATAACCAGATCATTTGTAAATACTCAACATCAGATTAATGATACACCAGGCACACAGACAAAATTAATACGATTTAACAACATAACACAAGATGACATCACCAGAATGATCAAGAAAGCAAAGAAAACAAACTGCACGATCGATCCTAAGCCAATCTCTGAAGTAATTGGAGAGAGAGACTTTTCTAGTCTAGCCGAAATAATAATGAGAATAGCAAATGCAAGCATTGATGAATGTAAGTTTCCTAAATCTGAGAAAATGGCTATAGTCACACCAGTTCTGAAAAATGCACTGGACTACCAGGAATTAAGCTCATATAGACCTATTTCAAATCTATCCTTTGTCTCAAAAATGCTTGAATATGTAATTCTTGAATAACTAGTCAGCCACTTAGAAGTAATAGAAGCTTTGTCTGACAACCAATTTGCCTACAGAAAACTATACTCTACAGAGACAGCCATCTGCTCTGTTGTAAATGATATGCTAGAAATGATGGATGAAAATAAATGTGGTATTTTAATATTGCTCGATCAAGATCAAGCTTTCGAATACCTAAAAGACTACTTGGTTGGTAGAAATTACTGTGTACAAATTGGAAACTCTTATTCATCATATGCACCCTTAAACAGAGGGGTACCCCAGGGGAATGTACTTGACCCAATCTTATTCTGCATCTATACTATTGGTCTATCGAAAATGCTACAAAGGCATGGCGTGAAGTTTAAACTATTTGCAGATGACACACAATTTTACTTCTCCATAAATGATACACATGACACTACTGAAACTCTAAACCGAATCCTTGATAGCGTTAGAGAATGGATGACATTTAAACAACTAAAATTAAATGAGAATAAAAATGAATTCATGGTGGTGGGCAAGAGAATCAGCATGAGAAACTTAGGTTATATTCAAATGAACATAAATAATGACTCGGAGCCGATATCTAATAAAGTTCAAGATCTAGGTGTATTTTTTTGACTATAACCTGTCTCTAAATGCCCAAATAAATAATGTAATAAAAAGTGCTGGTTATCATCTAAGAAATATTGCGTTTATAAAAAAGTACCTGGACGAAAATTCTGTTAAGAAATTTGTGATAAAGATAAACTGTGTTATTACCAGGATTAACTACTGCAACTCTATCTACTACAACTTACCAAAAGTCCAACTTGAGAAATTACAAAACATAATAAACAGAGGACCAAGACTGATAAAAGGTGTCCCACCTAGAGAAAGGATCACCCCTATACTAATTGATTTAAACTGGCTGCCGATTAAAGCGAGAATTGAATTTAAAATATGTACAATAACCCACCAAGTTATCAGAACCGGTCGTCCAAAATACTTAAGAGAATTGCTACATATTGCGCAGCAAACAAATCGTGTCGACACGAGAATAGTTACAGATGGCTTCAAAGTGTTGGAACCTAGATTTATGTCTACTTTAGGCTCCAGAGCCTTTAAATATGCAGCCCCGAGACCATATAATAAGCTCCCACGAAACATTCGAATGATTGAAGGCATTAAGGCTTTCAAAAGGAAACTGAAGACTTTCTTATTTCATGAGTCTTTTGACAGTGACAATTTAACAGTAAATGAACAATATGTGACTTGAAAAGATAAATACTGTGAATGAACAAGGTAAAACGACAGTGGAGGTCCTGTAGAGAGTGGGGTTCCCCTGCTGTATGGGACTGGAAAAGCAGCCATCAAAGTAAAGTAAAGTAAGTAAAGTACCGTAAATATATGGCCCAAAACATTACTACTACTCGTACTTGTTGACTTCAACACTGGCAATTCCCGCTGGGATCCAAACTGCTAAATTGCTGACAAATTTAGCACAGAAACTGAGCAATTGAACTATACAATAATTTGTTTTGTGGGAATGAAGATGATATTGTTCATACCCTTATTTTTCGAACACTCATAGCATTCTGTCATAAGATAACATCGATCTATGCTTCAAATGTTCAAACTCGCAGCAATTGTTTTTATGTTGAACAATCTGACATTTAGTCTCTCTTCATAGTTTGGTTTATGTATTATGACAGATCTATTCTACCATTGTTACTGATTCTAAAAATATCTTATGTTAATTGTTCATTACTGTACTGGGGTATTTTTCTTTGTTGGAGACCTTGGGCTTATAGCCTCCTGTTTTTCCAACTAAGATTGTAGCTTAGCTAGTAATAATAATAGTAGTAATAATAATAATAATAAAAACATTAGAGTGGCATAGCACAGGTAATTCATGTCCTAGTGGTTATCAAGACATATTAACATTAACTTTAGAAGCGTGAGCATAATCAAATAATTCTATTTCAGAATATAATACCAATAGAGCAGTCAGGAAAAAAAAAAGGATGAATCAAACTAGTTCTGTATCGATTAATGTCAACTTAATGAAGTGACCCAGTTCAACAATAAACTAATAAGGTTAAATGGCTATGATAGTACATACATACAAACATATACCAAGGCACTTCCCCCAATTTTGGGGGGTAGCCGACATCAAACAAATGGAACAAAAAAGGGGACGTCTCCTCTCTACATTCCTCCCAGCCTAACAAGGGACTCAACCGAGTTCGTCTGGTACTGCTAGGGTGGCAAAGCCCACGCTCCCACATTATCCACCACAGATGAAGCTTCATAATGCTGAATCCCCTACTGCTGCTACCTCCCTGGTCATCCAAGGCACCGGAGGAAGCAGCAGGGCCTACCGGAACTGCGTCACAATCGCTCGCCATTCATTCCTATTTCTAGCACGCTCTCTTGCCTTGCTCACATCTATCCTCCTATCACCCAGAGCTTCCTTCACTCCATCCATCCACCCAAACCTTGGCAATCCTCTTGTACTTCTCCCATCAACTCTTGCATTCATCACTTTCTTTAGCAGACAGCCATTTTCCATTCTCTCAACATGGCCAAACCACCTCAACGCATTCATATCCACTCTAGCTGCTAACTCATTTCTTACACCCGTTCTCACCCTCACTACTTCGTTCCTAACCCTATCTACTCGAGATACACCAGCCATACTCCTTAGACACTTCATCTCAAACACATTCAATTTCTGTCTCTCCGTCACTTTCATTCCCCACAACTCCGATCCATACATCACAGTTGGTACAATCACTTTCTCATATAGAACTCTCTTTACATTCATGCCCAACCCTCTATTTTTTACTACTCCCTTAACTGCCCCCAACACTTTGCATCCTTCATTCACTCTCTGACGTACATCTGCTTCCACTCCACCATTTGCTGCAACAACAGACCCCAAGTACTTAAACTGATCCACCTCCTCAAGTAACTCTCCATTCAACATGACATTCAACCTTGCACCACCTTCCCTTCTTGTACATCTCATAACCTTACTCTTATCCACATTAACTCTCAACTTCCTTCTTTCACACACCCTTCCAAATTCTGTCACTAATCGGCCAAGCTTCTCTTCCGCGTCTGCAACCAGTACAGTATCATCCGCAAACAGCAACTGATTTACCTCCCATTCATGGTCATTCTCGTCTACCAGTTTCAATCCTATGATAGTAAAACTTCAAAATGACATGTTCATTACTAATGTAAAAATGAGCATAGGAGATTAACAAATTCTAACAGAACAACAAAAGGAGAGAATTCATGGCGATGAGTGAATGTTATCAGTTCAAGAGAATGCCATCTAAAGTAGAAAAGCACTCAGAGTGCAGACCTCCACCACGGCAGCTTATTTCTCAAAACCAGCATGCCTTAGGGTTAATTCGGTCAATCTTTTGCTTGCCCTTGACCTTTGACCTAAGATTTCTAAAATTGAATCACTTAAACATCTCAACAGAACAATTAATCTCAGAAAGTTTCAATATTCTATGAGTAAAATTGTGGCCAAGAAGTTGATCATAAACAAACAAAGAGACAAATAGGGGCTAAAACATAACCTCCTCCCAACTTTGTTGGCGAAAGTAACAATAAACAGGATAGCAGGCTTCAATAGTCAAGATGCTAGTAAGAGTTGAGATTACATCCAGGGACTCGAGAACCTATTCCAAAGTGAAGCTAACACTGGTTATGAAGAAGAATTCCTAGGACACAAAGACAGCTGTAATGAAATTCCCATGAAACCAAACTGACAAAGACTGCTGTAATGAAATTCCCATGAAACCAAACTAACAAAGACGGCTGTAATGAAATTCCTACGGATGAAACCAAACTGACAAAGACAGCTGTAATGAAATTCCTACGGATGAAACCAAACTGACAAAGAAATTCCAATGAAACTAAACTGACAAAGACAGCTGTAATGAAATTCCTACGGATGAAAACAAACTGACAAAGACAGCTGTAATGAAATTCCCATGAAACCAAACTAACAATATGAAATTCCCACGGATGAAACCAAACTGACAAAGACAGCTGTAATGAAATTCCCATGAAACCAAACAGACAAAGACAGCTGTAATGAAATTCCTACGAATGAAACCAAACTGACAAAGACATTGTAATGAAATTCCCATGGATGAAA
Organism: Palaemon carinicauda; assembly: GCF_036898095.1. Classification (NCBI taxonomy): domain Eukaryota; kingdom Metazoa; phylum Arthropoda; class Malacostraca; order Decapoda; family Palaemonidae; genus Palaemon; species Palaemon carinicauda. The sequence goes on along the minus strand of NC_090736.1, from coordinate 135,185,092 downwards.
CCAAACTGACAAAGACAGCTGTAATGAAATTCCCACGGATGAAACCAAACTGACAAAGACAGCTGTAATGAAATTCCCACAGATGAAAACAAACTGAAGATGATTCAGAATGCATCACCGCCTAAGAACAAGATACAAGTGACGTTATTCCTAAGATTAATAGGATACAGTACTACTGGAAATTTGCAAACTACAGCAATCTTGCAGATCCTCAGATCACCATAGTAAAGGAATGATTGAACTAAATTAAGTGAAATAAACTTCTACAGAAAGTGTTTGATGAATGAAAACTGGGGTTAAGAAAAGGAAAAAAAATTTAAGGTACTGTATATGACATCCTTTTTTCATACATTTCTTAATATATTGCTAGGTAGGTATCTGTATCTACATCCTGTGAGACATCGACAAAGAGATGGAGCTGGGGGGAGAGTGACTGCTCCCCGCACTCTAGTTTTGGGGTGTTTGAATGTGCATGGATGTAGTACGATAAAGAGTAAAAGATGTGAAATTGGAAGTATGTTTAGGAATAGAAGGATGGATGTATTGGCCTTGTTTGAGACGAAGATAAAAGGAAAGGGTGAAGTGATGTTTGGTGAAATGTCTGGTAGAGTGCCTGGGATTGAAAGGGGAAGAGCGAGAGAGGGTGTGGCTTTATTGCTGAGTGAATGGATGACAGGTAAAGTAGTGGAATGGATGGAGATATCATCTAGGTTAATGTGGGTACGGGTTAGGTTGGGTAGGGAATGTTGGGCGTTTGTCAGTGCGTATGGGCCAGGTAGTGAGAAAAGTGAAGAAGAGCGGAATGAGTTCTGGAATGAATTAACTAGGTGTGTAGAAGGACTGGGTAGAAGGAATTATGTAGTTGTCATGGGTGACTTAAATGCTAGAGTGGGCGCTGAAGAGGTAGAAGGTGTCATTGGGAAGATGGCGTACCAGGTGAAAATGAGAGTGGTGAGAGACTGGTAGATGTGTGTGTTGAGCAAGAGATGGTGATAAGTAATAGCTTTTTCAAAAAGAAAGATAAAAATAAGTATACATGGGTAAGAGTGGCAAATGGAATAGTAGTAGAAAGGGCATTAATGGATTATGTGTTGATAACTAAAAGAATGTTTGGAAGATTGAAAGACGTGTACGTGTTTAGGGGTATGGCTAACGGTACGTCTGATCATTTTTTGGTGGAAGGAAAATTAGTTGTAGCAAAAGAGTGGGGGAATAGAGTAGGTAGATGTAAAAGGGAGTTAGTGAGGGTTGAAGAGCTAATAAAACTGGGGGTAAAAAGTAAATATCAGGAAAGGTTGAAAATGACATATGACGAAGTAAAAGTAAGAGAAACTGGCAATTTAGAGGAGGAGTGGAAGTTAGTAAAAGAAAATTTTGTTGGGATTGCAAGTGATGTGTGTGGCAAGAAGGTTGTTGAAGGCAGCATGAGGAAGGGCAGTGAATGGTGGAATGAAGGAGTGAAGGTAAAAGTGGAAGAGAAAAAGAGGGCTTTTGAAGAATGGCTGCAGAGTAATAGTATAGAGAAGTATGAAAAATATAGAGAAAAATGTGGAAGTAAAGCGCAATATACGTGTGGCAAAGAGGGCAGCTGACCTGAGGTGGGGTCAGGGACTGGGTCAGTCATATGAAGAGAATAAGAAGAAGTTTTGGAAAGAAGTGAAGAGAGTAAGGAAGGCTGGCTCAAGAATTGAAGAGACAATGAAAGATGGAAATGGAAGGTTGTTAAAAGGAGAGGAGGCAAGGAAAAGATGAGCGGAATATTTTGAAAGTTTACTGAATGTTGAGGATAATAGGGAGGCAGATATAATTGCTGTTGCAGGTGTTGAGGTGCCAGTGATGGGAGATGAGAATGAGATAGAGATTACAATAGATGAAGTGAGGAGAGCACTAGATGAAACGAGAGTAGGAAAAGCGTCTGGTATGGATGGCGTGAGAGCTGAGATGTTGAAGGAAGGGGGTGACTGTACTTGAATGGTTGGTGAGATTGTTTAATGTGTTTTGTGTTGTCAATGGTACCAGCAGATTGGGTTTGTGCATGTATTGTACCACTATATAAGGGTAAGGGAGATGTGCATGAGTGTTGTAATTCGAGAGGTATTAATTTGTTAAGTGTAGTTGGAAAAGTGTATGGTAGAGTAATGATTAATAGGATTAAGGATAAAACAGAGAATGCAATCTTAGAAATACAGGGTGGTTTTAGAAGAGGTAGGGGTTGTATGAATCAGATTTTACAGTAAGGCAGATATGCGAGAAATATTTAATAAAAGGTAAGGGGGTGTATGTTGCGTTTATGGATCTGGAGAAAGCGTATGATAGAGTTGATAGGGAAGCAATGTAGATTGTGATGAGGTTATATGGAGTTGGTGGAAGGTTGTTGCAAGCCGTGAAAAGTTTCTACAAAGGTAGTAAAGCATGTGTTAGGATAGGAAATGAAGTGAGTGATTGGTTTCCGGTGAGAGTGGGGCTGAGACAGGGATGTCTGATGTCGCTGTGGTTGTTTAACTTGTATGTTGATGGAGTGGTGAGAGAGATGAATGCTCGAGTGCTTGGACGAGGATTAAAACTGGTAGACGAGAATGACCATGAATGAGAGGTAAATCAGTTGTTGTTTGCGGATGATACTGTACTGGTTGCAGACACAGAAGAGAAGCTTGGCCGATTAGTGACAGAATTTGGAAATGTGTGAGAGAAGGAAGTTGAGAGTTAACGTGGGTAAGAGTAAGGTTATGAGATGTACGAGAAGGGAAGGTGGTGCAAGGTTGAATGTCATGTTGAATGAAGAGTTACTTGAGGAGGTGGATCAGTTTAAGTACTTGGGGTCTGTTGTTGCAGCAAATGGTGGAGTGGAAGCAGATGTACGTCAGAGAGTCAATGAAGGTTGCAAAGTGTTGGGGGCAGTTAAGGGAGTGGTAAAAAATAGAGGGTTGGGCATGAATGTAAAGAGAGTTCTACAGTAGGGTCCCGAATTATGCGAGAATTTGGTCGATTAATGACCTCGTGTAAATGGAAAATCGCGAATTTCGAAACACACAACTAACAGAAATAATTCCATTGTGGCCATGGCAACCAGCAATTTGCCTATTCAAATGTGTTTACTACCCATTTCCAATACTTTCTTTGTACTATACTGTATTTCTTTATAATATCAAATTGTTTTTGTAAATAAATAAAACATTTAATATACTTTAAAGTTCTAATAACTTGAAAAATGGTTAAAAGTACAACCAGGATAGGTGTAAACACCATATATTTCCCGTTATAACACAATCCAAAATACAGACAAATTTTAATGTTTGTCATATCTATTGTATAATACAACTGGTGAATAGCAAAACCATCACTCTATAGACTAGCTTGTTGTATGATTGAAAGTCCAGAATTATCAAAATAAAGGTGATTTTATATCATGCGTTTCCTAAACACGCTAAAAAGCACAATAGAAAACGACAACCAATGTTTTGTTTACGTTTATCTCTGATCACAACGAAGAAACAGACGCATTTATACATCTGTGTTTTTGAATTGACAGCAATTTTACCAAGTATAGATTATATGTTGAATTTGTTATTACCAATGTTCTAATTATTTTTTATTAGAACTTTCAAATAAAGGAAATGAATGCCATTTATGAAATGTTTTTCTTTATGATGCCGCCTGAAACGGAAACCTTCCATTTGTTTACGCTCCATCTTCGATCATAATAAACAAACGAATGCATTAAACACACATGATCTAAGTCATAACTAATGATATTACAAACATTTAGTAAACATTGTTATTACAAATATTTTACTTACCGTATCCATATAAATTCCTAAATTCGTAGCAAAGCTGGACATTTTTTTCCCTATGCGTTTAATCCACAATAGCAAACTGCCGCTAATGACAGAGTGATAACTTACGAAATTCTAAACTGTTACGAAAGATAATTGTCCTTTCCATATCCAAAATACTTTTCCTAACTTCAGTTATAAGTCAACTTGTACCCACCTCAGTTATGGATCCATATGCAAAAAAGGTAAAAGAAGAAATTACTAGGCCTATTTTTAAAGTCACCGAACAATTAGGTTACCGCTATAACGTTCGATGAGAGAGAGAGAGAGAGAGAGAGAGAGAGAGAGAGAGAGAGAGAGAGAGAGAGAGAGAGAGAGAGAGAGAGAGAGAGAGAGAGAGGATGGTTTTAAAGTACTAAACAATAAATATGATAGGTTATAACACATTGGTGTTTATGTAATATTAACTGTATAGATGGTTTGAATAAGTTAAGAAATGGTGTAAATAATTCTTTGTTATTGTATTCGCGCGGAAGCTAGACATCAGCTGATGTGATCACAGCCAAAAGTAAAACAAAAATAAGTTAGCAATACTCGATTTTTAAAACACACCCGAAATTTAACAACATAAGTACATGTTTTATTATAGCGCAATTGACATTTAAAGAGTAAAAATTTTCTGGAATAGAATGGTGTTTCCTAAAAAATAGTGGTTTGCGGACGAAATCGGTTACCGTATTTTAAGCTATGATTGAAATGGATGTATACACGGTATAATTTTTTCGTTTTGTATTTAATTGACACTTCAAGAAAACCGATTTTGGTTTCTTCATCTATTTGTAAGTATTGTATAACGAGAGAGAGAGAGAGAGAGAGAGAGAGAGAGAGAGAGAGAGAGAGAGAGAGAGAGAGAGAGAATCAGCTGTTGTAATTGAATGTCGTGTTTTTGTTTCGTGTACCCTCTGAAGCGAGGAATTGATCGCCACAACTAACAATATTCATGTTAATTTCATTCTTAAACTCAAGTTGCCATATGTGAACTATGGTTTTATTTCTTACGGAGAGAGAGAGAGAGAGAGAGAGAGAGAGAGAGAGAGAGAGAGAGAGAGAGAGAGAGAGAGAGAATTTCTGCCATCAAATCTCTCTCTCTCTCTCTCTCTCTCTCTCTCTCTCTCTCTCTCTCTCTCTCTCTCTAGATTTTATTTTACCGTCTACTCTACAAAACCAATGTTTGTAAATCAAATGTATACTGTTTAAAATATGACAAAATATTGACGACTCGTTACCGAAGTTTAGGCTATTCACTGCCAATAAACGAACCCAGTCTACTCGTGAAAACCTTGAACGCCCAGAGGGAAAAATAAGGCTTTTAAATATACTGTACTAAACAAAAATAATGCTTTAATATACCATCATTAACACTACCATTACAATTATCGTAAGGTTGGAGAAAGATAAAGATTACCGAGAACGTAACCACATTTCTGTTTACATTTTGTCAGCTGGACTCGCACAGTTAACAGTTGATTTCATTGTTGATGTGGAATTTTATCCTTAAATTGGCTATTCATTATGAAATTATGTTAATGAAATGTAATGTTAATATTGTTTTGTAACATTTATTATAAATCACCGTATTTAGGGCTACCAATATACTTAAAAAGACAATAGATTTGATACATTTTGTAGTGCTTGACTCGCGAACTTTGAACAGCCTCGCCGATACAGAAAATTTATTTTTGAAAAATAGCTATCGCGGAAAAGGGGAATCGTGTAATTCGAACACGCTTAATTCGGGACCCTACTGTATATGAGAAAGTGATTGTACCAACTGTGATGTATGGATCGGAGTTGTGGGGAATGAAAGTGATGGAGAGACAGAAATTGAATGTGTTTGAGATGAAGTGTCTAAGGAATATGGCTGGTGTATCTTGAGTAGATAGGGTTAGGAACGAAGTGGTGAGAGTGAGAACGGGTGTAAGAAATGAGTTAGCAGCTGGAGTGGATATGAACGTGTTGAGGTGGTTTGGCCATGTTGAGAGAATGGAAAATGGCTGTCTGCTAAAGAAGGTGATGAATGCAAGAGTTGATGGGAGAAGTACAAGAGGAAGGCCAAGGTTTGGGTGGATGGATGGAGTGAAGGAAGCTCTGGGTGATAGGCGGATAGACGTGAGAGGGGCAAGAGAGCGTGCTAGAAATAAGAATGAATGGCGAGCGATTGTGACACAGTTCCGGTAGGCCCTGCTGCTTCCTCCGATGCCTTAGATGACCGTGGAGGTAGCAGCAGTAGGGGATTCAGCATTATGAAGCTTCATCTGTGGTGGATAATGTGGGAGGGTGGGCTGTGGCACCCTAGCAGTACCAGCTGAACTCGGTTGAGTCCCTTGTTAGGCTGGAGGAACGTAGAGAGTAGAGGTCCCCTTTTTTGTTTTTGTTTCATTTGTTGATGTCGGCTACCCCCCAAAATTGGGGGAAGTGCCTTTGGTATATGTATGTATGTATCTCTACAACAAAAATGTATATAACTGTTATTCCAAAGTTTTGAATAATTAAAAAACTATAAGAAAAACAGAGTTGGAGTTAAAATACAGGTAACTTATGAATTTTATATTGACAATACAAGAATAATACACCTGTTTCTTAAAAGAATTCTTGCTTTTCCATCAAGGGTTGTAGGTTGCCAAGTATTAATAATAATAATAATAATAATAATAATAATAATAATAATAATAATAATAATACTGCATGTAGCATACTTTCATGATATCAAATGAGGGACAAACTTACTATTTTTGCAAGAATTTCAAGATGGCATATTTCAAGAGATATAAAAATCACTTATTCAAATATGAAACTTGAAGTAAAATTATTACAGTTAGTGTACTCTAACACTGAAAAGGAATGCTTAACCATGTACAGTGCTTGGGAGATAAAACAGTCCTGCTGTACCGGTAAGGAGTAAGAAAATTATGAGGTAGTCCATGACACTTTAGAGCGACTGGTTAACCCTTTTACCACCAAAGAACGTACAGGTACGTTTCACAAAACTCACCCCTTTAACCCCATGGATGTACCGGTACGTCCTTGCAAAAAAATGCTATTGAAATTTTTTTTGCATATTTTTCATAATTTTTTTTTAGAAAATTCAGACATTTTCCAAGAGAATGAGACCAACCTGACCTCTCTATAACGAAATTTAAAGCTGTTAGAGCAATTAAAAAAAATATATACTGCAAAATGTGCTTGAACAAAAATAACCCTTGGGGGTTAAGGGTTGGAAATTTCCAACCAGCCTGGGGGTAAAAGGGTTAAGAGTTGAGAGTATCGCAGGAAACACAAAACACAACATTGTAGCAGACTAAGTTAAAGCAGCAAGAGTGGTGTACGAGTACTTTATTGCCAATATAATTCTATTTTTCATATTCAAACAATTATAGGGTAATTTTTGTATAAGGAATGGTATTTTCAAGATAAAAACATTGTAAGTTAGCTTTATTCTAACTCGAACTCTAGTTTTACTGTTTTATTATTCAAAACTTTGGAATACCAATTATATAATTTTTTGTTAAGATGAATATTATCAAGTATTGTAATATATTTTTTCCACAGGCTGTAAAAAGTGCAGATGAACATTCTGAAATGGTCAGAATTGTTACTTTAAATCTCACATTTGTAAGTCCAGGATAATTCAAACATTTTCAGGATTCTGCTACATGTTCAGAGATTACGTAACACTAGTTCTGTATGGAAGTGGAAGGATCTACATTTGATATAACAATCAACTCTACCTTTGCAATTATTTTGAGTCTCACATTATCAGTCATAAAGAGATGCTCTCTTCAGTGAACTCAAAATGGATTTTAATATTATTTAATCTTAATTTAAATGTAGAGATTAGAAGTACTATACTTTAGAAGTGTAAAAGTGCAAAGTATAAATATAGTATAAGGATATTCTTTGCCTCTGTAATAGGGTAGATTGCTGTGAAAGTACAGTCATTAATATTGCATTGCTCATAACAATATAAACACTATATACTGTATATAAAGTATATTCGCCACTATCCCTTGCAAATAACTCATATGACTATCAGAATCTACTCAAATTCTGAGATAAACAATGATTTCCAAAAACCAATCAAGTGTAATTAAAAGGCAGACTACATTCACATACTGTACAGAAAAAACTTGAGCTCTCTTGATTTGAGACAGTGAAATATCACAAACCTTGAAAGGAATTTGTCCTTTTCTTAACTGTACAAACCAGAATCCTTCAATAGGGTATGGCTTCAGCAAAGATGGGAAGGCTGTTAACCCCTTTTACCCCCAAAGGACGTACTGGTACATTTCACAAAACTCATCCCTTTACCCCCACGGACGTACCGGTACATCCTTGCAAAAAACTGCTATTTACATTTTTTTGCATATTTTTGATAACTTTATGAGAAACTTCAGGCATTTTCCAAAAGAATGAGACCAACCTGACTTCTCTATGACAAAAATTAAGGCTGTTAGAGCAATTTAAAAAAAATTTATTGCAAAATGTGCTTGAAAAAGAAAATGCCAGGGGGTTAAGGGTTGGAAAGTTCCAAATAGCTTGGGGGGTAAAAGGGTTAAACTTTTAACAAGATATTTATAGCTACTGGCAGGATGACAGGTATAAACACTGCCCACACGACAGTCAGCGAGACACTCACTTTCGACCTTAAGCCTAGAACTAGCAGGGTGGGTGAGGTGTTGCTATTATTATTATTGAAGACCTGGCCTCTCTCTCTCACTTGCACCAATATGAAACTAAAGTTAATTAGTCATTAATATCTCAAATAAGAATAGGATAAGAAAAATGAACAAATATTACTCACCAAACTGATGTTGGCATCCAAGCTTATCTGGATATATTTCCAATCAAATTCCAGTCCTCGAGCCCCAACCCAAAGTGGAAGCGTTCTAGTCAGGAGGAGATCTGCCGCTGCCCACCCGAGGCCAGTTATAAGCACTTTAATATGTCCAGAGCCTGAAACTCTGCCCATGACTACGCTCATTCCCATCACATCACCAAAATCCACAGTGGTTTTCACTATTTCCTGCAATAGACAGTATTTAATAACAGGTCTTATACATACATACATATACCAAGGCACTTCCCCCAATTTTGGGGGGGTAGCCGACATCAACAAATGAAACAAAAACAAAAAGGGGACCTCTACTCTCTACATTCCTCCCAGCCTAACAAGGGACTCAACCGAGTTCAGCTGGTATTGCTAGGGTGCCACAGCCCACCCTCCCACATTATCCACCACAGATGAAGCTTCATAATGCTGAATCCCCTACTGCTGCTACCTCCGCGGTCATCCAAGGCATTGGAGGAAGCAGCAGGGCCTACCGGAACTGCGTCACAATCGCTCGTCATTCATTCCTATTTCTAGCACGCTCTCTTGCCTCTCTCACATCTATCCTCCTATCACCCAGAGCTTCCTTCACTCCATCCATCCACCCAAACCTTGGCCTTCCTCTTGTACTTCTCCCATCAACTCTTACATTCATCACCTTCTTTAGCAGACAGCCATTTTCCATTCTCTCAACATAAATCTTATAAATCACGTTAAACAGTATGACTTCAATCCAATACAGCGTATAGTTTTAAAGCATGCAGTACACATATTAAATAGGTTATGTTCATAATATCAGAAATAATTCACAAGTGCCAATTGACATGAAAAAGAACATTAATATCAAGAAAGATCTCCTCTCCACAGAGCTAAAAGGCAATGCAATCAATGACTATTATGAGAGTGAAGAATTCCCTTAACTGTATTACACAATTGAACAATTCATTGTTGTCATAATCAATAGCTTTAGCTCATCCTTTCATTGGAGTATAAGTCAAATACATTCTATCTGATCTTTCTTGTCCTAAACTATCATTAGCATTATGCATTTATCCAAATATCACAAATTTTTAAGTAATTTGTATTTTTCCTAACATACTTACCTAGAACTACCTTCTTAGGAGTTACTGGTTAACTCTACCTAACCGACCAGCTTTTTGTATAGTTATCTCCCTCTTCCCGTTTTCTACGGGGTCAACCTCTGGCAGTGTGGTACATGCCCCGAGGCGACCCCGGGGTCAGGCAGCGTGCTAGCTCAGGTCGAATCGCCAGTAAGTTTCTGGTCGCGACGTGCTTTTACAAATTACTATAAAGACTGTTCAATGTTCTAAGATTGCTAGGGTGGGGCCAGATAGAAAAAGCAGGGTTGTCAAATCTATGGGTAAATTAGGCCCTTTAAATGCTTCCCGCAGAGATCATTCTTCTTAGTGGCCTGGTGGTAACATCCTTGCCTGATGAATACCAGACTGGGGTTCGAGTCCCGCTCAAACTCGTTAGTTTCTTTGGTCGCAGAAACCTCGTCATCCTTGTGAGCTAAGGATGGGGGTTTTGGGGGAGCCTATAGGTCTATCTGCCGAGTCATCAGAAGACATTGCCTGGCCCCCCTTGGTCCTAGCTTAGATGGGGAGGGGCTTGAGAATGGATCACAATTATGTAATAAGGTCAGTCTCTATGGCATTAACCTTCTTGATAGGGCAATATCACTGTCCCTTGCCTCTGCCATTCATGAGCGGCATTTCAACCTTTAAACCTTAGACTTTGAGATTCAAGGAAAAAGCGTCGGACATCTTCCAAAAAACACAAAGCAAAACAAAACACGTCTGACCAACGCAAGTGCTGAGGAGGAATGGGGATGAGGGTGGGGAGATGTAGGGGTAAAGAGGGGAGATGTAGGGGTAAAGAGGGGATATGTTGATGAAGGAGAGGTCTAATTGGTGAGGGATCTATGGTCGTGGTTCAATCACGCCCCAGTTTTCTATACAGACACTCAAAAAGTGAGAGAGCTAGGTTTATTCCTGGCATTCCATGCATCTTTTTTTTTCTCTGGTATATTCAGCAATAACTATGCCTTAGAAATGGTGCTAGAGGAGCATTTCACTGGGCAACACACGTCCCTCGCCCAGAAATAGATTTTTCCTTCGTAAAAATCCCTTTATTAAGTGCACCCGTTCGTTTACTTTATTTGATTTTCATTCCTGTTTCTATTTACTCTCTCCCAATTACATACTGTATATTTTTCATCAGCCTTTGTATTAAATATTGCAATAAAAGATTCTAGTAGCATGTTTAGTATTTTTAAACTCAATTAATACTGGGCTGTGGCACCCTAGCAGTACCAGCTGAACTCGGTTGAGTCCCTTGTTAGGCTGGGAGGAACATAGAGAGTAGAGGTCCCCTTTTTTTGTTTTTGTTTCATTTGTTGATGTCGGCTACCCCCCAAAATTGGGGGAAGTGCCTGGGTATATATGTATGTATGTAAACTCACTTAGCTTTTGATGGAAAGCAAAAAATGGTGTTAACAATTTTGTTTAATCAAATTCATTTCTTAAAGTATTAAGAAAATTATATCAAAACCATGCTTGTAATAACACACTCAAAGACCCTTCAGTTGTCTTTCCTATCTTTCATATTAGACAAGAATCCACAACTTGATTTCACATAGAAGTTATTTAGGTTCTATCTCAAAACATTGCAGTCCAGGAGTAGGATTGCTAACAAGGAATGATGGGAGGAGGATGGGAGGAGGATAGGTAGTGGTGGTGGTGGTGTGGGGGGGGGGGGGGGGGTTGAGTAGCTATACTGAACGACACGTAGTAACGGGGGATTTTGAGGAGGGAGAAGTCTAATTGGAAAGGGATCTCTGGTAGTGTTTTCACTCGCCCCAATTTTAATACCGACACCTGTTAGGGGTGAGCGAGCTGGGTATATTCCTGGCATTCCATGCAACTTTTTTCTCTTGTATATTTAGCAGTATTTATATCTTAGAAATGGTGCTTTAAGAGCAGTTCACTGGGCGACACAGGTTGAGCCCAGAAATAGATTTTTCCTTCATCAAAATCCCTTATTTAAGTCAGACTTTCTAAGGATACAAGGACATACTACCTCTATGATAATAACCCATTTCTGAGGTCCCAAATCATTCAGAAGCAAAGTATGATGTCTTGATAGCTATAATCACTTAAACCATATCCTTTAATCACAAATGATGAGAAGGTAGTATCAATTTCCTCGACCCTCAATATCAATGTTCACAAGATAATCCCAAATTCATTCTTAGCTTAGTCATTTGTAGGTCAATACTATACCACGATGCCTAACTTCTCAAGATACTGATGATGCCGATGATTTTCAACAGCCTTTATGGCCTTTCTTGTGGTAAAGTGTTAAATATTCCTTTCATATCACTAAACACTAGCCACACATATTTTCAGGAACTGGATCAAATAAAGATATCATGTACTGCAGTCTGGTAACTGTCTTATGTGCAAAGAAAAGGTTTTAAAAGACCAAAGTAAAAAGACATTTCAGTAAACTTCGTTTTAGTACTGAAATGGCATTCTAAAGGTACTGTACCAGAAAGACTCACCGAGTGATATTACACCACAATGGCATTAAATGAAGGATGAAGGCAGTCGTAGGTTTATTAGAAGTTTGACATAAGTTTTGGTGTCCATGAAGGACATGCACAGACATACACAGAGTCCTTTACTTTGCTGTTTACCATAATAGAGAAAGAAGCTACAACGGTGCAGGAAAAGGGACCCTGGGATATACTTTAGTCACATAACCTAATCTTAACAGTAGAAAGCTGGTGGAAATGTTTATGAGGTTAAAGAATGAATTGGAAAGGAGAAGACGGACACTCAACCACAGTAAGATAAAGTTAATTGTGACTACTGTATTGCATTTAGGAAATTGCCCGTGGTTGCTATGGGCAAACTCTGTTACATGTAAGTATTATAAGTGGTTCTTTAGATTACAGAATATACACAAAGTTGATTTCAGATGCCTGAAATGGATAAAAAGGGCAAATGGCAAAGAGAATGTCTCGGACAACCCTGCTATGATGTACGGACATGTCTTACAGGCTGAAGATTCATTTCCGTTATGTGGAAACACTGGATTGTGAACCAGACTCCTAGTTCCCAATCCAGTGTTTTCACATAATGGAGTCATGAGAAAAGTGATAAAAAAAGTTAAGAGACTGCAAGTTGAATGAAATCATTTATAAACTATTGGTAAATGAAAATCTCCTATTAGTAGAGAACAAAGACTTATATTGGATACATACAACCAGTACAGTACTATTCTGTGAAGTAGAAACATGGGCACTGATAAGAAATAAAAATGGAAGTAATTTTCATAAGCTATGACATCTTATGTTAATATTTATACGGTACATATTGTATGGCGGGACGATTACATTCCAACAAAAAATTGGTAGACTAAATGTTAGGATCACAAAGACCGATACGGTTTGAACATATAAGAAAGAATGAGGAAAAGTTGCCTAAAAAGTCATAGATATGTAAGTAGCTGAACAAAGACTTGTAGGAAGGCCCAAACAGTCATGGAAAAGGTGATAGATAATGACCTAGACTTGAAGGGAGTTCATGAAGACAAAGTATAGAACAGAACTTATTAAAACTCAAGAGGAATTGTCCCATTTATTCTAATCTGAAGGAAAAAACATGTTTTCTGTTGTATATAACGAAGGGATAACCTTAAACCCGTGAAAATAATTGCTCTTTCAGTAACATTTAAGCCAGCTGTAGGGAAGCAGCATCGTCGTCGGGGAATACAACGATGAATGTATGCAAGTCAAGACGAAAGCCAGGTTAGTAGGTTGGCCAAGGCACCAGCCACCCATCGAGCTACTACAGCTAGGGTGCTAATGGGTCCTTTGAGTGACCAGATGGTACAACAGTAGATTTCTCTCTGGTAACAGCTCCTTTTTCATCTGGCTATACAAAAGCCCAATAGTCTAGCCTATTCTCTACACATTTTATTTCATAATATGCCTTGACAACACTAGGCAAAGTGAACAATTCTTCTTCACACAAGTGGTTAACTATTGTGAATGTTCAGTAGCTACTTTCCACCTAGTATGAATAGAAGTGACTCTCTACCTATAGCAAACAGCTATTCTAGGGCCCTTAAAACTCAAACCAATGTTCTCTAGCCTCCAAGTTCTCTTGCTTGAGGGTAGACTCCAGCACACAATTCTATCTGTTTTCTCTTCCTCTTGTTTTCTTTAAAGGGATCTTTGGGCAAGCTTAATAGAAGGGCCATGGGTACCCGTGGTTTATCAAGAGGTTGCCTTCTCTCTTCCTCAATGGTATTCATTTTCAAAACTACTGTTACTATAGGTACTCTCCTTCCTTTAGTTGAAATGGCTATCCTGGAGGGTACTAAGCCTTACATGGTGTGTTGACTAATCTTATCAGACTTTTTCTCTTTTATCTATGAATTGCATTTTTATATTTTCAGTATACAATATTAGTTATATAGATATTATTTTTGTAACCATTTCTGTGAGTTTGTTTTCAAGTATGATGAAACTTTTTTAATACCTTTAATTCTTATCCTGTCTGGAGATATTGAGCAGAGTCATCTAATGCATTACAATATTTGAGGACTTCAGTGCATGGCAATATCAGAGACCTTATGGTTGCCTCCAGACAGTCTGATTTTCTAACATACAGTACTCAGATACTTTGGCTCCTCAAATGAGGCACTCATCTGAGCTGCTTATTACACATTTTATGATACCTGTAACCTTGAAACTGAATGCCATTTCTACGGGAAGGGGATAAGGGTACTGAATATTGTAACAATACCCTACTCCACATAAGTCATACTACGAATGTGGATATCAGGAAATTTAGGTCATAGAAGTTTGTGTTTGATCTATCGGAATTCAGACTTGGATGATTCTATACTCAACTATCTTTTTACCACTATGGTTAACCCTTTCACCCACAAAATGGACGTACTGGTACGTTTCACAAAACGCACCCCTTTACCCCCTTGGATGTACCGGTACGTCCTTGCAAAAAACTGCTATTTACATTTTTTTGCATATTTTTGATAACTTTATGAGAAACTTCAGGCATTTTCCAAAATAATGAGACCAACCTGACCTCCCTATGATGAAAATTAAGGCTGTTAGCGCAATTTAAAAAAATATATTGCAAAACGTGCATGAAAAAGAAAACGCCTGGGGGTTAAGGGTTGGAAAGTTCCAAATAGCGTTGGGGGTAAAAGGGTTAAGATACAAGATGATAGAAAGACCTCTTTGGTGCATGTTGGGGATTTCTATGCTCACCATAGGGAGTAGTTAACTTCTGTTTCTTTTACTTAAGAGCATTTTACTAACACTACTCCCATTCATCCTCATCTCCTCCCACACCTATTGACACAAAGGGCCTAGGTTACATTTCCTCAGTCGTCTCTATCTTGAGCTATTAATTCAAAACTTCTCCATTCATCATCTCTTACTTCACGCTTCATAGTCCTCAGCCATGTAGGCCTGGGTCTTCCAACTCTTCTAGTGCCTTGTAGAGCCCAATTATATGTTTGGTGAACTAATCTCTTGGAGAGTGCAAAGAGCATGGCCAAACCATCTCCATATGCCCCTCACCATGATCTCATAACCATATGGCACTCGAGTAATCTCTCTTATAGTTTCATTTCTAATCCTCTCCAACTCCTATTGACAGACAGCAAAATAAGGAATGGCATTTAGGATTCCTTTCCATATGTAAGTGATCTCAAGAACAATCTATAGAAGCAAAATTAAAAGATCCACCACCAAAAATAGACATTCTGGCCCATAGATCAATATAAGATTGAAAAGCATGAATAATGAACATTTACAGCCCAACAAACAGTTAAAGAAGGTCAATTTAACACATTAAAAATGACAATACAAGATCCTGGCTAAAAATATAAAAAGATCAGGGACATCGATAATCAGTCTTTATCTGATTTGGATGATAAATCACACAAGCCAATGGTGAGAAAAAATCAACGGTCGCGGTAACTTCAATCCGTCAAGATTGAGAGGCCGGTAATGCAAGTCCAGGTTTGTTAATGATTCCCATAAAACACTCGAAACCAAGGTAATATTTTATGGCATTGGTAGATTCTTTTTGAATAAGGATTTCCAGCATAACCCTTTTACCCCCAGGGTATTTGGAAATTTTCAACCCTTTAGCCCCAGGGGGTTATTTTTTTCCCAGCACATTTTGCAGTATATTATTTTTAAATTGCTCTAACAGGCTTAATTTATGTCATAGAGAGGTCAGGTTGGTTTCATTCTCTTGGAAAATGCCTGAATTTTCTAAAAAAAAATATCAAAAATATGAAAAAAAAAATTTTTATAGCATTTTTTTGCAAGGACGTACCGGTACGTCCATGGGAGTAAAGGGATGGCTTTTGTGAAACGTACCAGTACGTCCTTTGGGGGTAAAAGGGTTAACTTAATAGGCTCCAAAAAGCTGTTTAACTTAATAGGTTCCAAGAAGCTGTTTGTAAGTTTGTAAGTCAAATTTTTTAACAATTTTGACATAAGGTTCACCTAACCTGAACCCAATGCCTATGGGAGGTGTAGGGGTGAAGGGAGGATAGTCGTTGTACGGGATGTTGATGAGGGAGAGGTCGGGTAGTTTGTAGCGCTACGGCCAAGCGTCCTAATTTGCTTATTATCGCTCCGACTGTTATCTTGTATAGAATAAAAACGTTTGGAAATGGTCTACGGATCTTAAATATGTGCTTAAACGCGCACTTTTATGTTTTTTGCCGAAAACCCTAAATTACCTGAAAATTTGTGGCTCGAGTTCTTACTCCGGCCACGAATCTTCTCGCTCCCGTAGTAGGTAAGGGGGGGGGGGAGCCCCCTGGGTAAGGATACGGCTTTTAGCATAGGTTAGGTGGGTTTTTTAAGTTAGCTTCTCCCGCCAAAATTGTTTTTAGAACGACGGCCACAGTTCAGGATATTCCAGTTTTCCACGAACTCGATTTTAGAATGACGGCCACAGTCCACCCCACTTTATAATATTCCCATTTTCTATGAATGAAAACGGATCTGGCCGTCACCCTACAAAGGCTCCGAGAGGTCTAACTGGTGAGGGACCTATGGTCGTGGTTCTATCACGCCCCAGTAACTATACCGACACTCATTGAGTGAGCGAGCTGGGTTAATTCCTGGCATTCAATGCATTCCTTTTTTCTCTGGTATATTTAGCAATATTTATGCCTTAGAAATGGTGCTTTAAGGAGTATTTCACTGGGCGACACAGGTTCCTCGCCCAGAAATAGATTTTTCCTTCATCAAAATCCCTTAAATAGTCAGGTTTTACATGAAAAAGATATCAGGCTATTACAAATGACCTTTTGTTTACTGTATTAAATGATATCATATTGTTATATTAGAGTATTTCTTTATCTTATCTTTATTTTCAGTTGTAAAAGTTGGAGAGTTGGGGACCTTCTGTATGCAAACAAGAAATAAAATATTAAGAAAATGACAAATTCGAAGATAATTTGTATTTTTCCTAACCATACAAACCTTAGCTATTTACACGGTGGTAATTCCTTCGGCGTAGCTGAATGACGAGCCATAAAAGTTTTAACGAGAATTTACTACCCCGCCGCTAGTTAGCGGGGGGTAGGGAGGGGTAGCTAGCTACCCCTCCCCCCTCACACACTGGTGAACTGATTCACTTCGCTTAGAGATAGGACTTCACGGGGGACAGGGCTGGCGGGCAAATATGTGTAAATAGCTAAGGTTTGTATGGTTAGGAAAAATACAAATTATCTCCGAATTTGTCATTTGTTCCGTAATCGAAATACAAACCACGCTATTTACATGGGGTGACTTAACCCTTAGGTAGGGGGGAAAGTCCCAACCTTACTGGCTTTGGCTTTGCCCGGGGACTCAGAACCCGAGTGAGCAGCACTCGAGAAAAGGAGTCCCTGCACCTCGCAAATTCCTTGCTCCGCAAGGAACGTGCGGCCTACATAAGCTTGTGTGTGAAGGAAAGAAGTGCGACTCGTCCTAGGAAGTTGACCTTAAGTCCTTAGATGGAAATCTAGGTTAGGACGTTCCCAATACCACCTCGTCAGGGTATGGGGGACGCGACAGTATTATATTAATACTAGGAGCACAAGGAAGCATGGTTTACCTGCAGTGGTTTGAGGTCAACTATGCAGAGAACCCAGGATGCTGCTTTCCCCAAGAGAGGGGAGGATGAAGAAAAGAGTAAGGGCCAGACATACTTTTTCATTCATGTAGTCTAAAACCGGGTAACAATGCCCTCAACCTTCTGCTACCTGTCCATTAAGGAGCCTGAGGTTAGACCAGCTGTTGTGCAGCCACCACAGGCCCGATAGAGAACGTATCGAGGCTCCTGTGGGTCACGTCCTGCAGGTAGTGGGCTCTGAAGGTCGTTTGATGCTTCCTGACCCCAGCTTGTAGCACCTGCATCACAGAGAAGTTTCTCTTGAATGCCAGGGACGTTGCGATGCCTCTGACATCGTGTGCTCTAGGGCGACGAGACGGAGGAGGGTCTGGATTCAGGGCATGATGGATGACCCTTCGAATTCAAGCTGAGATGGTATTCTTGGTGACCCTCCTCTTCGTCCTTCCCGTGCTCACAAACAGGGCTTGCACGCGAGGACGGACTGCAGCTGTTCTTTTAAGATAACGCCTCAGACTCCTTACTGGGCATAGTAGGAGCTGGTCTGGGTCATCTGTTACAGAACAAAGACTCGAAACCCTGAAGGAGTCAAACCGTGGGTCCGGAACTCCTGGATTTTGAGTCTTAGCAACAAACTCAGGGACGAACCTGAACGTTACCTTCCCCCAACCCCTTGAATGGGCGACGTCGTACGAGAGACCATGAAGTTCACTGACACGCTTGGCTGACGCCAGAGCGAGCAGGAACACCGTCTTCCAAGTCAGGTGACGATCAGAGGCCTGGCGTAATGGTTCGAATGGAGGTCTCTTAAGAGCCCTGAGAACCCGAACCACGTTCCATGGAGGAGGTCTCACTTCCGACTGAGGGCAGGTAAGTTCATAGCTTCGTATGAGCAAGGAAAGTTCCAGCGAGGAAGAAATGTCCAATCCTTTCAGCCTGAAGGCCAGGCTTAAGGCTGAGCGATAGCCTTTCACCGCTGAGACCGAAAGGCGCATTTCCTCCCGCAAATATACAAGAAACTCCGCTATTGCTGGAATAGTGGCATCGAGGGGAGAGATACCCCTCCCACGACACCAACCACAGAAGACTCTCCACTTTGCCTGGTAGACCCCTGCAGATGACTTTCACAGGTGTCGAGACATCCTCTCCGCAACTTGTTGCGAAAAGCCTCTTTCTGTGAGGAGATGCTGGATAGTCTCCAGGCGTGAAGCCGAAACAAAGCTACGGCTTTGTGGAAGATGTTGCAGTGTGGTTGCCTGAGTAGCTCGTGTCGTGGGGGGAGTTCTCTCGGGAGTTCCGTCAGGAGCTGCATAAGGTCCGGAAACAACTCTGCATGATGCCATAGCGGAGCTATCAAGATCATCGACAGGTTGACCGATAGTCTGGTCTTGTTGAGCACCCTTCTCATCAGACATAACGGTGGGAAGGCGTAGACGTCGATGTTGTCCCACCGTGGTTGGAAGGCATCTTGCCAGAGTGCCTTGGGGTCTGGGACTGGGGAGCAGTACAGCGGCAGCTTGAAATTCAAGGCTGTCGCGAACAAGTTCACTGTCGGGAAACCCCACAAAGTCAGGACTTTGTTGGCTACTAGAGGATCCAAAGACCACTCGGTACTCACTATCTGCGAAGCTCTGCTCAGACTGTCGGCGAGCACATTCCTTTTGCCCGGAATGAAGCGAGCTGATAGTGGTATCGAGTGGACTTCGGCCCATCTCAGAATCTCTACTGCAAGATGGGATAGCTGTTGTGAAAAGGTACCTCCCTGCTTGTTGATATAAGCCACTACTGTGGTGTTGTCGCTCATCACCACCACAGAGTGACCCGCCAGGGTCTGTTGGAACTGTTGAAGGGCCAGATATACGGCCTTCACTTCTAGCAGATTGATGTGGAGGTACTTTTCTGATTCTGACCACCGGCCTGAGATCCTGTGGTTCAGAACGTGGGCCCCCCACCCTTCTTTTGACGCGTCCGAGAACAGCATCAAATCCGGGGGGAGGACGAGAAGATCCACTCCCTTTCAAAGGTTTCCGTCGGTCAACCACCACTGCAGGTCCGTCCGTTCCGCAGGCCTCATAGGGACCAGAATGTCCGGGGAATCGTAGCCTTGACTCCACCGGGACTTGAGCCGCCATTGCAGGGATCTTATCCTGAGGCGGCCGTTTGGAACTAGACGGGCCAGGGAGGACAGGTGACCTAGAAGACGTAACCAAGATTGGGCTGGAAGCTCTTCCCATCTGAGGAAAGGCTATGCGACCCTCCTCAGCCTTGCTATTCTGTCGTCTGATGGAAAGGCTTTGTGGAGATAGGTGTCCAATATCATGCCTAGATATACCAGTCGTTGAGATGGAAGCAGAGAAGACTTCTCGAGATTTACCATGATCCCTAGATCTTGGCAAAGTCCCAGAAGCTTGTCTCGGTGTCGAAGAAGGGTCGACTCCGAGTCTGCCAGGATCAGCCAGTCGTCCAGATAGCAAAGGAGACGGATGCCGATCCTGTTTGCCCACGAAGATATCAGGGTGAACACTCTGGTGAACACCTGTGGTGCTGTGGAGAGACCGAAACACAGCACCTTGAACTGGTAGATCTTGTTGTCTAGGCTGAATCTCAAGTACTTCCTGGAAGAAGGATGGATTGGGATCTGGAAGTACGCGTCCTTTAGATCCAGTGTGCACATGAAGTCTTGCGGTCTCACTGCAAGTCTGACCGTCTCTGCTGTCTCCATGCTGAACGGAGTTTGTTTGACAAACTTGTTCAGGGCTGCGAGGTCGATGACGGGCCTCCAGCCTCCAGACGCCTTCTTTACAAGAAAGAGTCGACGACCTCTTGGAGAGCATCCTTCTTGAGCATGGTCTCGACTTCTGCCCGAAGGGCTAGCCCCTTTGCCGATCCCATGGCATAGGAGCTCAACGACACTGGATTCGCTGTCAGGGGAGGGAGAGATGTCATGAACGGGACGCGATATCCTTGGCTGATCACAGAGATCGTCCAGGAATCGGCCCAGAGTTGCTGCCACCTGAACACGCAACTCTGCAGGCATCCCCCCACAGGTGGACACGCAGGGGCATTGCCAATCCTAGCGTTTGCGGCCTCGGCCGCTCCCTCTAGGATTCTTGCCCCCCCTGGAGGACTTCCCACCCTTCCTGTCCTTGACGGGAAAGGGCTGCTGTTTGGACACCTTTGCCTTTGCTGCCGGAGCTGGTTTCGATGTCCTAGACTGACGAGGCTGTTGTTGTTGAGGTGCTGGAGGCTTGTAGGTTCTGGATGTAAGAGCCCTTTGGAGGAGAGAATCGTGATTCGATTTCCTCCACCTCTCAGCTGTCCGTTCCACATCCTTGGGCTCAAACAGGCTCTTTCCAAGGATGGAAGTGTGTCTGAGCTTGCCGACATCCACGGCTGGGACCTTCGCATGGAACCTCTCGGTCACCGCATCATGACGCTTCAAGATCGAGTTTGCCCACAAGTTCGAAACTTGGTGAGCTAGAAACTCGATGGTGCACGTGCCCGAGAGGAGAAAAGTCTCGAGGGCCTTCCTGGTGCTCTCCTTGGACAAGTCCTCGGATCGCAACAGGATGTCCAGAGACCCCAGTCAGACATCCAGCCACGAAATGGCCTGCATGGCACACTTTGCGACTTTCTCCTGGCTCAAGATCTCTGTAGCCGAGAATGTCACCTGCCGGGCGGAGAGTTTCTCAAGAGAAATTCCCCTGGAGAGCTCTTCCACAGAATGGTGGAGAGGAAGAGCTAAACAAGACTCCCCCATGATCTCGAAGTACCTCCTCTTCTGTACGCGAGGAGGTGGGAGGAGTTTGTTGCCGGCAGAAGAACGGCTGGAGGAGGCGAGTTCGGAGAGCTGGCTCTCAACCTTGTCTCTGGCGCTCTTAACCCCCTGGGACAAGGGCAGAGCCGCACTGGCCTTTTGAGGTTTTTGAGTGCCGTAGACTTGGTCCAGAACCGTATCCTTGCCTTCGCGAGGGGCGGTCTCCGGGTCCTCAAACCTGTTGAGTTGCCTCATCAGACTCAGGACCTGCCAGAAGGCATGCTCCGACTCATGCAGCTCTCCTCCTTGCGGACTGGCAGCAAAGTCTCCTGTCCCCAGCTGCTCTACTTGGGGGGACACGTGGACGTTCTCCTGGGGTCTTGCTGGCTCTGGTCAAATCCGGGATGAAGACTTAGGGATGGTCTTCGAGTCCTTGGGCTCCCTCCTAGGAGGAATACAGGACTCCAATAAAGAAGTCTGAGGGCTCCTCTCTGCTCCCACACGAGACGATTCTCCTACTCGAGGTGGGGTTCCTCCCATTGGTGCCATTGGAGTATGTCTCACCTCGCTGGACTCTCCTGAGGACGGAAAGGCTTCGTCCACAGGGGAAGGAGAAACCGTCTGAGGGGGAGAAGGGGCCTTCCTGACGGACTTCTTGGGAGCCAGTTTAACCCTAGGAGAAGTCACCACGATGTCTACTCCTCTCCTTCTCTTCAGCGGGGACGAGGCTACCGTTGGTTTGAGGCCTAGCAGCGAGGGACGGCTTCACAGCCTGGACGACCGCTTTGATCAGAGACCCGAACCAAGGCTGACGGCTGACAGACTCTGTGTCAGCAACTCCCGCTGGAGGGAAGGGGATCGGGCAATCCTTAGGAGTGGACACCACAGGGCCTGCCTGAAAAGAAGAAGAGTGTTGCCTAGACCTCTCTGAAGATTCTTCCTCCTCCTGCAAGTGTGCTGCTCTGCGCTTACGAGGTGGAGATTGTGACGACGATGATCTGGAAGTACGCGCCGGTCCAGAGGACTCTCAAGGTTGCCCGTGCTGCGAAACCCGGCGGGAATCGCGGTTGGGGTCGCGCTGGCGCTCGCGCGAACATTAGCGCACATGAAAGCGCGGGTGCGCATAGGCGCGCGGGCGAGAGAGCGAGTGGGCGCGTAGGTGAAGGTGCGCGCGGTTGTAAGGGAGAGCGCTGGCGGGCAGGAGAACGGCGCGTAGGGGAGCGATGGCGCGTTGGCGAGCGATGGCGTGTAGGCCGAGAAGGCGATCGACTGCGCACAGGCGAGTTAGCGCGTGGGCGCATAGGAGACCTTCGGCGATCCGACGTGTGGGCGCACGGGTGTGTTGGAGAGCGCGCGCGCAGGGGAAGAATCGCGCGGGCGCTAGGGAGATCGCTAGCAGGTCTGGCAGGCGTGGGGGATCGTGAACGATCAGCTGGGAGGTCTAGCGATGCGGCTGCAACGGTCTGCTCACGACGAGGAGGCTCCTCTGCGGGGGACGTCGAAGGCGAAGAACCGAAGAGGCGCCCCCTAATTCCCTTATAGGGGGAAGGAAGGCCTCTATGGCAAAGAGGAGGGCGAGCCTTACGGCGAAGATGACCTCGAGGGGCAGCAACACCATCGTCGGTCCTCCAAAGAGGAGTCTCCGTCAGTGAACTCCCTCGAGGGGGAGAATCACCCGCAGGAGAGACCGTTGGACCCAGCTCCTCCCTCGAAGGATGTTCGGAGGGGGGAACTGAGCCTTCAGCAACATCCGCAACAACAGCAGGGGTTTGGCCCGACCCGTCGGAAGCCTCTGCCACAACAACGTCGACAATAAACAGAGGATCAACCTCTGCTATTACCAGCGACTGTTTGACAGCTGCACCCAACTGGATCAGGTCAAACAGGGCTTCCCTGGAGGGCGAGCCCTTAAGCCCCAAGGAAGCCCTAAGCTGGAAAAGATCATTGTTAGAAACAGAGTCATCAACATCAAAATCCTCCCCCGGAGGTGGAGGAGGAGGAGCTGCCTCGCTATGGGAGGCAACTACCTCTCCCGAACCCCGAGGTTGGTCAACAACAGAAAGGCCTACGCTACCACTCGACGGCCCCTCGCGAGAGACCGATCGAGTGGGAGCTTCGGAGGAGGTTTGGGCAACGGAAGAAGTGTCTTTGGAACCTTCCTTCTTCAAGGCAGCCCTTGAAGGAGAAAGGTCACGCTTAGACTTCTTCTTACGTCGCCGGGAAAACCTCTTCCACTGGGAAGTAGACCACTACCTGCACTCACTACAAGTTTTATCCCTATCACACCGTTGACCTCGGGAGTATGGACATAAGGAGTGAGGGTCGGTCTCGACCGCCGACATAAACGTTCCACAAGGGCAGTCGGGAAGTCCAGGGCACTTCCGCATGATGGAGAGAGGCCAACTTCCAAGCACACAAGCTGTAAGAAAAAGCAAATAAATTAAGGCTGTCAAAAATGCGAGAGTGAGACAGACAGGTCTGATCATCACCCGAGCCAAAAGTGAAGTGAATCAGTTCGCCGGTGTGTGAGGGGGGAGGGGTAGCTAGCTACCCCTCCCCTACCCCCTCGCTAACTAGCGAGAGGGTAGTTAACCCTCGTTGAAAATCTAATGGCTCTCGTTGAAAATTTAATGGCTCGTCATTTCAGCTACGCCGAAAGTAATACCCCATGTAAATAGCGTGGTTTGTATTTTGGTTACGGAACAAAGAACATTTAAGAAATAATTTGTAATTATCACCTCACTTTTACTTTATACTATTTATTTTTCCTTTGCATAACATTGATAAACAATCATGAAAATAGTCTGCTATACTAAATAAAAAATCCGTCACAAGATCTTATAAACAGTGCTGTAAGGTGATACTGTACTGTAATTCTTTACCATATTTTACCAAGAGATACTGGATGCATTATTAAATTGACTCTAATTATGCAAGTAGCGAGTCATTTTTTTAATACTTAAGGTACTGAATGTAATTTTCTACCATATTTTACCATGAGATACCAGATGCATTCTTAAATGAACTATCATTATGCAACTAGCAAGTAATTACTTTAATACTCAAGGTTCAGTACCGTACTCTTACCATAATGAAGCTCGCGTTCTCCGGAGGACCGTCCGTCGTCGGAAAGAATGTGGCTAGCAGCAGCATTTTGCATAACTGTGTAAGAATGTACATGCCGCATACCTGGGCACACTTCCAGAAGGCGCCATATTCAGGCCTAGAAAATGGTTTCTTTATTAGTTTAGAAAGGTTTATATATCATAGGATAAAATATTGTACAGAACACCTACACATCATACATACATACATATACCAAGGCACTTCCCCCAATTTTGGGGGGTAGCCGACATCAACAAAAGAAACAAAACAAAAAGGGGACCTCTACTCTCTACGTTCCTCCAGCCTAACAAGGGACTCACCGAGTTCAGCTGGTACTGCTAGGGTGCCACAGCCCACCCTCCCACATTATCCACCACAGATGAAGCTTCATAATGCTGAATCCCCTACTGCTGCTGCTGCTACCTCCGCGGTCATCTAAGGCATCGGAGGCAGCCGCCGGGCCTACCGGAACTGCGTCACAATCGCTCGCCATTCATTCCTATTTCTAGCATGCTCTCTTGCCTCTCTCACCTACACATACAAAAATAAAATTCTCCAGGTCCGTAAAAGGTAAAGTACCGTACCGTTTAAGAGGATGCCGTAAAATATTGGTGAAGATGAATAGGTGCTACTTTAGCTGAGCTCTACCGCACTTTAGTGTGAGATATACCTCCCGTTAGCACTTTAGCGTGAGGTCTACCTAACGATGACGGCTACCGCTGTTTAATCCCTCCCTCATCGACATCACACATTTCCATACATTTATTTTAATGATAAACAATTAATTCAAACATATCATAGGAAAGACTGAAATAGATGAGGAAGAAAGGTAAAAATAAAAATGATATCATAAATGTTAGGTTAGGTTAAGTCTGTTTCTTCTGTCAGAATGACTCTTCTATAAAATTCCTTCTGCAACATTTTGAAGTACCCTCAATCGATGTTAACTATTTTGAATCTGATTTTGGAGATCCATTTTTTTCCTTTTATATGAGCAGGGAGAGCGGGAGCGACAGGTCACGCGGTAGACCTCAGGTTTCACGTGGGTAGGCTACATATGGCGGTATTCTTTTATATGAGCGGGGAGAGCGGGAGCAACAGGTCACGCGGTAGACCTCAGGTTTCACGTGGGTAGGCTACATATGGCGGTATTCTTTTATATGAGCAGGGAGAGCGGGAGCGACAGGTCACGCGGTTAGACCTCAGGTTTCACGTGGGTAGGCTACATATGGCGGTATTCTTTTATATGAGCGGGGAGAGCGGGAGCGACAGGTCACGTGGTAGACCTCAGGTTTCACGTGGGTAGGCTACATATGGGGGTATTCTTTTACATGGGCGGGGAGAGCGGGAGCAACAGGTCACGCGGTTAGACCTCAGGTTTCACGTGGGTAGGCTACATATGGCGGTATTCTTTTACATGAGCGGGGAGAGCGGGAGCAACAGGTCACGCGGTAGACCTCAGGTTTCACGTGGGTAGGCTACATATGGCAGTAGACCTCACACTGAAGTTCAAAAGTTTTAATTGCTTCAAAACATTAGCTACTGATGATGTCAAGAGACTAAACAGAATACAGCAGATCCCTAAGGAGCTTACCAATAAAACCTGTGCCCTTCTGAAACATCAACAAATAACTTTAAAAGCTACATTAAAGTTCAATTTTTTGTCGCTTAAACGTGAGCCACGTTATTCGCTTGCCCATTTCAATTCCAAATGCCGTATAACATGGAAAATTAACTGCAATCAATGATTTCTTAGGCCCAATTCTGTTTTGGCAAGAAAATGTTATTTTCATTAGTAAAATAAATTTTTGAATATACTTACCCGATAATCATGTAGCTGTCAACTCTGTTGCCCGACAGAATTCTATGGAGGGATACGCCAGCTATCACAATACTAGAAGGGGGTGTTCTTACCAGCGCCACCTGTGGCCAGGTACTCAAGTACTTCTTGTTGACACCTCCTCAATTATTCCTCGGTCCCACTGGTTCTCTATGGGGAGGAAGGGAGGGTCAATTAAATCATGATTATCGGGTAAGTATATTCAAAAATTTATTTTACTAATGAAAATAACATTTTTCAATATTAAACTTACCCGATAATCATGTAGCTGATTCACACCCAGGGGGGTGGGTGAAAACCAGTGTACAAGATTAAAGGATAGCTAAGTATCCCATATTTCATATAACAGTTATCTCAAATAACAATGAAATAATAAGTACCTGGTAAGGAAGTCGAATTGAACCGTTACTCTGTCTCTTTTTTAAGTTCGTCTTCCTTACTGAGCGCAGCGTTCCTCTTGGAGGCTGAATCAACCCAAAGGTGCTAAAGTATACAGGGCTGCAACCCATACTAAAGGACCTCATCACAACCTTTAACCTCGGCGCTTCTCAAGAAAGAATTGACCACCCGCCAAATCAACAAGGATGTGGAAGGCTTCTTAGCCGACCGAACAACCCATAAAAAGTATTCAAGAGAAAGGTTAAAAAGTTATGGAATTATGGGAATGTAGTGGCTGAGCCCTCGCCTACTACTGCATTCGTTGCTACGAATGGACCCAGGGTGTAGCAGTACTCGTAAAGAGACTGGACATCTTTGAGATAGAATGATGCGAACACTGACTTGCTTCTCCAATAGGTTGCATCCATAACACTCTGCAGAGAACGGTTCTGTTTGAAGGCCACTGAAGTAGCCACAGCTCTCACTTCATGTGTCCTTACCTTCAGCAAAGCAAGGTCTTCTTCCTTCAGATGAGAATTTGCTTCTCTAATCAGAAGCCTGATGTAGTAAGAAACTGAGTTCTTAGACATTGGTAGAGAAGGCTTCTTGATAACACACCATAAGGCTTCTGATTGTCCTCGTAATGGTTTTGACCTTCTTAAATAGTACTTAAGAGCTCTAACAGGGCAAAGTACTCTCTCTAGTTCGTTCCCCACCATGTTGGACAGGCTTGGGATCTCGAACGACTTAGGGCAAGGACGGGAAGGAAGCTCGTTTTAGCCAAAAAAACCGAGCCGCAAGGAACATGTAGCCGTTTCAGATGTGAAACCTATGTTCCTGCTGAAGGCGTGGATCTCACTTACTCTTTTACCTGTTGCTAAGCACACGAGGAAAAGAGTTTCTAATGTGAGGTCCTTAAAAGAGGCTGATTGGAACGGTTCAAATCCTGATGACATTAGGAACCTTAGGACCACGTCTAGATTCCAGCCTGGAGTGGACAACCGACGTTCCTTTGAGGTTTCAAAAGACCTAAGGAGGTCCTGTAGATCTTTGTTGGAGGAAAGATCCAAGCCTCTGTGGCGGAAAACCGCTGCCAACATACTTCTGTAACCCTTGATCGTAGGAGCTGATAGGGATTTTACGTTCCTTAGATGTAACAGGAAGTCAGCAATCTGGGTTACAGTGGTACTGGTTGAGGAAAACTGCATTGGCCTTGCACCAGCTTCGGAAGACTTCCCATTAAGACTGATAGACTCTGAGAGTGGATGTCGTCCTTGCTCTGGCAATCGTTCTGGCTGCCTCCTTCGAAAAGCCTCTAGTTCTTGAGAGACTTTCGATAGTCTGAAGGCAGTCAGACGAAGAGCGTGGAGGTTTGGGTGTACCTTCTTTACATGAGGTTGACGCAGAAGGTCCACTCTAGGAGGAAGAGTCCTGGGAACGTCGACCAGCCATTGCAGTACCTCGGTGAACCCTTCTCTCGCGGGACAGAGGGGAGCAACCAAACTTCAACCGTGTCCCTTTGTGAGAGGCGAACTTCTGAAGTACCCTGTTGACAATCTTGAACGGCGGGAATGCATACAGGTTGAGATGGGACCAATCCAGCAGAAAGGCATCCACGCGAACTGCTGCTGGGTCTGGAATCGGAGAACAATACAAGAGGAGCTTCTTGGTCATCGAGGTAGCGAATAGAACTATGGTTGGCAGACCCCACAGGGCCCAAAGTCTGCTGCAAACATTCTTGTGAAGGGTCCACTCTGTGGGGAAGACCTGACCCTTACGGCTGAGGCGATCTGCCATGACATTCATATCGCCCTGAATGAGCCTCGTTACCAGCGTGAGCTTTCGATCTTTGACCAAATGAGGAGGTCCCTTGCGATCTTGAACAACTTCCTCGAATGAGTCCCTCTCTGCTTGGAGATGTAAGCCAAGGCTGTGGTGTAGTCGGAGTTCACCTCCACCACCTTGTTAAGCTGGAGGGACTTGAAGTTTATCAAGGCCAGATGAACTGCCAACAACTCCTTGCAATAGATGTGAAGTGTCCTTTGCTCCCGATTCCATGTTCCCGAGCATTCCTGTCCGTCCAGTGTCGCACCCCAGCCCGTGTCCGATGCGTCCGAGAAGAGACGGTGGTCGGGGGTCTGAACAGCCAAAGGTAGACCTTCCTTGAGAAGAATGCTGTTCTTCCACCACGTTAGAATAGACCTCATCTCTTCGGAAACAGGAACTGAGCCCGTCTCTAGCGTCATGTCCTTTATCCAGTGAGCAGCTAGATGATACTGAAGGGGGCGGAGGTGGAGTCTCCCTAACTCGATGAACAGGGCCAGCGATGAAAGTGTCCCTGTTAGACTCATCCCCTGCCTGACTAAGCATCGGTTCCTTCTCAGCATGCTCTGGATGCATTCTAAGGCTTGGAAGATCCTTGGGGCCGACGGACAAGTCCGAAAGCTCGACTCTGAAGATCCATACCCAAGGAAACAATGGTCTGGGATGGAACGAGCTGAGACTCCTCAAAATTGACCAGGAGGCCCAGTTTCTTGGTCAGATCCATAGTCCATTTGAAAATCTCCAGACAGCGACGACTTGTGGGAGCTCTTAAAAGCCAGTCGTCTGACGGAGCCGGACACAAGGTCATGATACTGCTGCACAGTCTGTAAACTGACAATCATGGGCAAGCGAGGAAGTACAGTGACAACCCGAATCTGTCTAGACTATCTGGGTCGTACAGACAACTCCTTAACGGGTTGCTGAGGTTGCCGCACTGCGTCACAACAAGTCCCTTCTGTTGGTTGTTGAACGTCTTCCCCGTGACACATTGACTTCGTAAACAAAAATCCTCTAACAAGGACTAAGCTTGGACTGCATGTCATGCAACACAGCTCAAGGTCTATGGGAGCAGGTGTGGTAACAGACGGGATTAGCGGCTGAAGTGGAACCATTACCTTCCCTGTAAGCATGTTATGCTTAAATAAAAGTCCATAAGAGGTTATGCAGCTAAAGGCTCCCTCCAAATGACAGAGTCCTCAAGGGAATATCAGAAGGAGGGAGAAAAGAACTTTCTCATCTACAGGGACCTTATCCTAGAAAAGCTAAGTTCTCTGAGTGAGGGTTCACTGGTGCAAAAGCAGCAGACTAGAAGGCAACGTTATGAAACTGCTTGACAGTCTAGTGAGTTGGCAACAACCCAAGATATGTTGAGAAGCATGCGGTAAGGTATGCAGAGCATGATGAATGCAGAGTATGCTGTATGCAGAGCATGCTGTAAGTAGAGCATGTGTTGTATGCAGAGCATGCTGAATGCTGAGCATGTAGTAAGCAGAGCCTGCTGTAAGCAGAGCCTGCTGTAAGCAGAGCCTGCTGTAAGGAAAGCAGAGCGTATGCATGGCGTTTAACATTCCTCAGAAATTCCATGACCAGTGCTAGAGTGCTTTATGCATGCTTGCATGGGGTTTAAAAAAATCAACATAATGTTTACCTTACATTCATAACTCATGATTCATATTTTTGCCATGGTTTGAAAATGGAGGTAAGGTATGCTGAACAGCAGAGTCAGAACGAGCTGGAACAACAACAGTGGAAGGTGCAGAAAGTTCCTGTTCCTGTGGTATGAGTGGAGCGTGAAGAGACCGAGGTTGCGCAGAACAAGGTAAAGTTCCCGCAAGCAGAGGTGTCTGAGGCGCAGGATCAGGGTGCACGGGTTGAGCTCGGTGCAGCAGCTGAGGAGACTGACTCACAGGTGGAAGAGGTTGTACCTCCACCGAGAGTTGCACCACCGGTGGAGCAGCCAGGGGAGGAGGAGGAAGAGTGGGGTAATCCTCCTGATCCCAAACCGAAGGTTGCCTTAAAGAAGGCTGAGGCTGAACAACACTGGGAACAGCGAACACAGAAAGAGGTTCAACATCGTACGCCTGGCAGATGGTGCTGCGACTGGGTGTAGCGAGTGCAGGCGGGTTGAGCACAGGCTGAACGGGTGCAGGGGAGGTGCAACACTCTCAGCCCGACACTCACACAACAGGTCCGAAAGCTGTGCTTGCATGGACTGTAGTAGAGTCCACAACATCGTACGCCTGGCAGATGGTGCTGCGACTGGGTGCAGCGAGTGCAGGCGGGTTGAGCACAGGCTGAAAGGGTGCAGGTGGAGGTGCAACACTCTCAGCCCGACACTCACGCAACAGGTCCGAAAGCTGTGCTTGCATGGACTGTAGTAGAGTCCACAACATCGTACGTCTGGCAGATGGTGTTGCGACTGGGTGCAGCGAGTGCAGGCGGGTGCAGCACAGGCTGAACGGGTGCAGCCGGTTGGTGCACCACCGGTGCAGGCGGGTGCAGCACAGGCTGAACGGGTGCAGGCGGTCGGTGCACCACCGGTGCAGGAGGAGGAGGAGGCTCACAACATCGTACGCCTGGCAGGTGGTACTGCGATCAGGCGGAGCGAGCATAGGGGGGGGGGGGGGGGAGTGTAGGAGCACTCTCAGCCCGACAAACTGATGACTGAGGAGAGTCAGAGCTAACCCAATGACTGCATCCGGGTTGTTGAACTTTACTTCGTACGTCTGGCATAGGTCTGGACTTTACGTTTAAGAGGTCTTGAGACCTGAGACCAGCGTAACTCTGCCTTTATTTTCTCCTCTAAATCTCTTCTGCAGACGAGCAAAATAAGGGCTCAATCGTCTGCGGGTGGGAGTGACGGTCTCTGTAAGACACGCCCACAACCACCGAGGATACTTCTGTGCGCCGATCAAGGCCTGCCGAACCCTTTAATCCTTCGACATTGCTTCTCCCCTGGGCTTGGGAGCTTGCAAGAGGTCCCGGACTGGGAGGACGACTGGCGCGCACAAAAGTACCCTCACGCATAACACTGACATACTTTGCACTAATCACTTATCACTTTGATTTCTGTTTGCACTTATTTCACTGAACTCGAAACTTTAAGTGGTTTGTACCTGAAACACGCAATTCTATCCTTCTCAAAAGTTAGTAATTGCGAAAACAGAATTACAATGTAACAGAAAAATCTAATGAAAGAAAATTCAGTGGCTGGAAAGAGACTAAACACTAGATCACTCTAGAAACGTTTAGTTTCTTCCCCTAAAGAGACTAGGGATAAGAGCAAAACGATAACGACGTTACTCGTACGCCTGGCAGGCTTGAGGGAAACGTTTATCCTCTTTCTCCCTCCGTCTCTATCTCTCTCTCTCTCTCTCTCTCTCTCTTGCTTAGAACCTGAGAGAAGAGCCCAATCATATATATCGTTAAAACATATTATTGTTAAAGGAAAAAACTGAAATATTTCCCAAAAAGAAAGTTCCTTATTAGGATCAAAACCATTAAGTTAAGAAAGAATGAACAAAACGCTAGACACGGTTACTCTTACTGCAACGTGAAACCGTGAACATTCTTTCTCTATCGTAACGATAGAGCGCAAGTTGAAACGTTCTGAACGTCAACAACTGCCGAGACAAACAAAACGTTAGTTCAACTTTGAAAAAGTACAAGACTATCAAAGAAATTCTTTCAAAGACCTTAAAATAGCATAATATGTTAACAGGTAAAACCGAAATGACGGGCTCACGATAATTAACTTCGGTACCAAGAAAAGACCGCCTACTATTAGGAAGGTCGAATATAAACAAATATAAAAATTAATTTTAATAAGTTTATAATAAAAGGAAGTTAATCGAAGAGGCCTATAAGAGGCGGAGAGATATAAAATAAATCTATAACTTTTGTTAAGCAAAATTAAGAAAGAGAGTCTATACTCTCTTAGACACCAACACTTCCGTCTAAGGGAAGGGTCGGCCATTGA
The DNA here is from genome assembly GCF_036898095.1 of Palaemon carinicauda. Lineage (NCBI taxonomy): Eukaryota > Metazoa > Arthropoda > Malacostraca > Decapoda > Palaemonidae > Palaemon > Palaemon carinicauda. The sequence goes on along the minus strand of NC_090736.1, from coordinate 135,152,345 downwards.
AAGGTGAACGAGAGTTCATACTCTCTTCGTCACCAAAATTAATCAAATTAATTCCAAAAGCTAACTAAGCTAAAATAGAAGTTTCCAGTAAAGCGACAGCCGAAATCAAAGAGAAATACTTCACCAAAGTCGTGAAAATACTCGAAGATCATAAGCGTATCCCAGAACGTCTTGCCGGAAGCACGACAGAGGAATAATTGAGGAGGTGTCAACAAGAAGTACTTGAGTACCTGGCCACAGGTGGCGCTGGTAAGAACACCCCCTTCTAGTATTGTGATAGCTGGCGTATCCCTCCATAGAATTCTGTCGGGCAACAGAGTTGACAGCTACATGATTATCGGGTAAGTTTAATATTGAAAATTTAGTTATCATACAATTACTTGGATGAGGATCAAGTACACAAAGATATAATTCATCCGTTTCCTTATTCTCCAACCCAAAATACAGTAAGGTTACAATTATAGAAAATAAAAAAAACATAAGAAAGGCATTCTCTGAAATTCGAAATATGGTGTGGAGCCATTTACTTTTGCAAAATTTACAGAATTTGGTAAATCTTTAACCTGTGAAATGTCACAAATCCAACTTAGATCATAAAATCTCAGATATTTGATCAAAAACTCATAATGAAATATTGTAAAACAATTAAATAATTCAATGCAGTTGGCTAGACGACAACATTTGTAATATGCTATATGTATTTTCAAATATCCTGATGCAAATATTTGTGGGGAATCAATATTTTTAAAAGTTTGAGATTTTAAAATTCTAAAATTTGTGACTGATAAACCACATCTTGAATGGGAAAATAACACGAAAACCACCTACCCCAACGTTCCTAACCTAACCTAACTTAAGAGCTGTATCTTTACCTTGCAGCCCCCCCCCCCCCCCGGTAGGGCTAGATAGGGGTATAGGGGGAGGGGTGGTGGAAGGATAAGTATTCATTTATTGCAAATATCATTTGACGCCCCCCCACCCAAAACCCCAGTTCCCACCTGGTGTCCCCCATAATTGTTGGGATGAAGTAGGGTCTTTCTGCATTCTGGAACAACTTGTTGTTTTAACTCCAATTACATAGTAAATCTCTAAATCGGATGGTTTGCGGTCAAAATAAACGTTAAATTCGTTGAAACTACACTATTTCTGATGCAACAAATATATTTTTATTCCAGTTTCCCCATAATGGATGAAACTGTAAATTTACCGACATATCTGTTTTGATGTTATTACTGTTTTTGAATTATTTAATTTTGATTGTTCATTTATTTCTCATATTGTTTATCTATTTACTTATTTATTTTCCTCACTGGGCTATTTTTCCCTGTTGGAGCCCTTGGGCTTATAGCATCTTGCTTTTCCAACGAGGGTTGTAGCTTAGCTAAGAATAATAATTAAGCTAACATATCCATGTGTCCTTACTCATCGGAATTAGAGAAATATTCAAACTAACAAAGGAAGCCACGTTCTTACACGTACAAAACATCAGTAAAGCACCTCTCATTGGTTAATGGGAAAAGCTACTTTTTGTCACCAAACTTGCTATGATGTCTAAAACCTACAACACTTTCAATCTTGAACCGAGTAACCTCAGAGTTTAAAAATAATTTGGTACCGCAATTAATCATGAAATCTTACAAAGATTTGGTTACCTGGAAAAATTTGTATGGCTACACCAATTTGCTGATAAGCTATACTAAGCTATGTAATTAGCAGTCTAAGATAGCTCAACTAGGCTATGTAGGACAAAGCCCTGGATGAGTAAAATCACAACTTTTTTGTTTATATAGCGAGGGTATAAGGTAATAAGGTTGGTAAATATATACGACACGTGTATACTTAACCTCTTCGACAAGACGAGCATAGGGAGGATAACAATATAGTACATGTTTACTCCTTTAAGCGAGTGATGTTGGTGTTAATATTGTACCAACCATGTGTCACACGATCGTACATAGTTCATTTTGTGCTTGTATCTTCGCTCTCCCCTCGCACTAAAAAGAACCATGTACGATCGTGTGACACACGGTTGGTACATGAGAAAAACAGACATGTTTTTTTTAGGTTCTTTTTAGTGCGAGGGGAGAGCGAAGATGCAAGCACAAAATGAACTATGTACGATCGTGTGACACACGGTTGGTACAATATATTCTAGAAGGTTTACTGCCTATTACTTTAGGCATGTGATCATAAGTTGTATAAAAAAGGCAAGAAATTGCAAACACATATTGGGGGGGCTCGGACGTCCATGATCAGTCCAAATATAACGCAACATAACTTCATTTTCCCCAACTTTAGTGGAGGCTTACGCTCCCAAAACACCCATTACCACCTTGGCCCAACATCTACTTGAGTTTCGAGGTATACAATATCAGCGACCTAGACACCCATTAGATAAGCGAGGAAAAACGTACTGAAATACAACTGATCCTTGGGCTATGCCTACAAAGACCAAAGCCTTTATTGGTAGTAGGTTGGCCAGGTCACCAGCTGCCCGTTGAGATACTACTGCTAGAGAGTTATGGGGTCCTTTGACTGGCCAGACAGTACTACATTGGACCCTTCTCTCTGGTTACGGTTCTTTCCCTTTGCCTACACAGACACCGAATAGTCTGGCCTATTCTTTACAGATTCTCCTCTGTCTTCATACACCTGACAACACTGAGATTACCATACAATTCTTCTTCACCTAAGGGGTTAACTACAGCACTGTAATTTTTCAGTGGCTACTTTCCTCTTGGTAAGGGTAGAAGAGACTCTGTAGCTATGGTACGCAGCTCTTCTAGGAGAAGGACACTCCAAAATCAAACCATTGCTCTCTAGTCTTGGGTAGTGCCATAGCCACTGTCTTGGGTTAGAGTTCCCTTGCTTGAGGGTACACTCGGGCACACTATTCTGTCTAATTTCTCTTCCTCTTATTTAGTTAAACTTTTATTAGTTTATATGGGAAATATTTATTTTAATGTTGTTACTGCTCTTAGAATATTTTATTTTTCCTTGTTTTCTTTCCTCACTGGGCTACTTTCCCTGTTGGGGCCCCTGGGCTTATAGCATCCTGCTTTTCTAACTAGCATTTAATAATAATACGATAACCTACCGGTGCATTTGAATTACGACACTTACTAAAATGCTAACTTTCTCTTCACAATGCAGCATATAAAGAAATCACATATGAATTAACATAATTTCTCCATTGGGGTATGTAGTTAGTTGGTATAGGCGTAAACTTTAACTTGTACAATAAATTTTCTTTATGGAGGAATAAGTTGTTTATCTTTGTCTGAAGTTTGAAATTATGGAGTTAATTTTACTATTTACAAAATATGATTAAGTGTTACTTTGCCAGGAGCGAGACCAGTTGATACTTAGTCTTGGGGTAAGTTTAAGATATAAGGTGACTAAGGAGGGTTGCAAGGAGGGCATAGCTTTCCCCACGTAGGAAAGGATACGGCTCTTAAGTTAGGTTAGGTTGGGAACCTTAGGGTAGGTGGTTTTCGTGTTATTTTCCCTTTTATGATGTGGGTTTTTCAGCCAAAACTTTTGGAAGTTTGAATTTTCTAAAATTCATAAAATATGGGTACCCAAAATAATTTGCATCAGCACAGTTCCAAAGTACATATAAATATGCCAGGAACACGTCTCATGTTCACCAGAAGAAATATGGTGCTATAGTAAGTATTTACCCGTGTTTTAATTACTGACACTGTCTGTCCCAACCAACTACAAAGGCTACCAACCTATAAAATTTTAATTACCGACCAGGTGCATCCCAACCAACCACAAAACCTACCAGCACATAAATAAAAGTTATATTTCGATTAGAGTCCCACCCAGCGCCATTACAGTTTGCCAGTACATAGGAGATTGATGTTTTTCTTTTTTCGCAAGCGAAGGGAGCTCACGGCAAAGTAAAATCCCATAGATTTCAGGAATAAGGGTGTACGTATTATAGCGGCCACCTGCATGTATGATTACAGCTAACATATACTACAGCTGTGTAAGGGGGGGCCGCAGGGGGGTTTAGCCCCCCATTAGGTAAGTAGGTAAGGACATGGCTGTTAGGTTAGGGGGTAAAGTTGAGATTAGTTGATGTCCATTTTTAATCCACAAGGGAGGAACTGGCCGCTGACATACAAAGGCTCCCAGGAATAATTCGATAGAGTCCTTAATGGTTAAAAATCATTTGATTTCAGTTATAATTAAAAAAAACCCTTAATGGATTTTCCTTCGCCGTGCGCTTCGGAAAAAAAAAAAAAAAAAAACATGAAGCTCTTATGTATTGACAAATGGTAATGGCTGGATGGGACTTTGAAATATTACCGAAATCACACATTGATTACTTGAAATTACCATTAATCCATTATGGATGTTGAATAGTGAAAAACTTGGCTAGCCTACACCCTAGGCATCCCATCGGCTATTAGCGTATCACGTTACGCTACTTTCTTAGGGTAAAAACCAGCTAGGCCTGACAAAAATAATCTTAACCCAATAATCACGGTCAAATAAGAACAAAAATGTATATGGGTCATCGTATATAATAAATAGTAAGACATTAACAGCATACCGTTCGTCACCCGGTTGGACCAAACTTACCATCAATTAACTTTCAATTTATCACAAAATTTATTACTTACATTCCTGAATATTTGTAAGTGAGTACATAAGGTCCATAAGCAAGTGCTATGCAATTTCCAAAGTGGAAAAACGTCATTTTTCACGGTAAAATAGGATTAAATACGACTCCCTTTTTTTGACAGCCGGCGGCCTGGTTTGTCAAGATGGCGTCTGAGATAATGAGATTAGTAGCGGCGAGATTTGTTCTCTGTAACGGCTCTCCTCTATTCTCTTCCTCCTTCTCCATCTATGGATGATTTTAATCTTTTTCCTGTTCCAATTTCTCTTCCCATTTTTAGCTATAATGATAATTTAGAATGTTTCAAATATAATTTCATTGTTTCATGCATTTTTTAAAAGTATAGAAAAGTATAAAGTATTTTTCCTCCTCCATCTATGGGTGATTTTAATCTTTTTCATATCAATTTCTCTTCCCATTTTTAGATATAATGATAATTTAGAATGTTTTGAATGTAATTTTATTATATCATGCGTTTTTTGAAAAGTATAATGTATTTTTTAGGATGTGAAAATTTTCTTCTCTTCCTCCTTCTCCATCTATGGATGGTTTTAATCTTTTTCCTATTCCAATTTCTCTTCCCATTTTTAGATATAATGATAAATTTAGAATGTTTCAAATGTACTTTTATTATTTCATGTGTTTTTTGAAAAGTATAGAAAAGTATAATGTATTTTTTAGGATATGAAAATTATTTTCTTCTCTTCCTACCTCTCTATCTATGAATGATTTTAATCTTTTTCATATCAATTTCTCTTCCCATTTTTAGATATAATGATAATTTAGAATGTTTCAAAAGTAATTTCATTATTTCATAAGTTTTTTTTTTAAATGTAGACAAGTATAATGTAGTTTTTAAGGATGTGAAAATTATTTTCTTAATTTTGTATAGGTTTGCCTCGTACAGTATGTTATAAATATTAAACTGTGTACTACGGTTTATTAAAAAAGATTACTTAGATATTAACATCCTTGATTAATTTATCTTAGAATTAATTGTCTTATGGTTAGTTATAAAGACCTTTTAATTAAAAAATAAAAGTATTTTCTGTGTTAGAAATGACGAATTTTTACCAATTGCATTGTTTATCGATTACGTATTATGTCTTAGAAACATAATTTATAATTTTCTGATGAAAATAAGAGACAGGGTCCTGAAGCAGCAAATTTGGGGGAACACAGGACCAGATAAAAATATAACAAACAGCAAACAGTATATATTCCATCCTGCTATAAGTTTTTTTTCCATTCATTTGGTCTCAGCTTCCCCTTCAGTACTCTTGTTCTCCTATTCTATGATAGGCATAACTCTCTAAAACTTCCATTGTGTAGTTAAAACAAAAAATACTTTTTTTCAGTCCATGTTCATCATCTAAATTATGCAACAAAGGGAAAAGGAAAATGTTCTTCGGGACATATCCTGGCATGAAATCATTTGATTAATTCTTACTGTATGACCAGTTGCAGGTTAAATTTGTATAAAGAAGTAAAATTAATGTGAGTTAACTTTGGTAATCTGAAGGTCAAGTTATTCATCCTATTAGATAGTTTCAGGTCTATAAATTGGTCTAAATTTTGTTGTTGGAACTGAGTATAGTCACTTTGAGGGTACACTATTCCTTGTGGCCACAATGCAATATCTTAACCTTTTATTTCATTACTGAATTTTTTTTTGTCTTTCAAATAATGAAGTTCCATTCAAAAGGATACTTTTATTCATAAGTAAAATAAATATTGGTACCTGATCCTCTACTTACTATAACATGTTCTTTTATTCCTGCTATTTGTGTCATTAAAGTTCCATATAAAATACATATTTTACTCATATTTAAAAAGAAAAATGGTATCTGAATTGTTGTATACTATAAACCATTTGATAACATTGTATGTGATTGTTGAATCTCCCTTGTAAAAGTGAGCATCCCTATGGGTGGTGAATTGTTATGTGTATGGATTCACAAATGTATTTTGAACTACACTGTAGGCTACTTGAAAACATAAAGGATAAGTCACTTGTCTCTATTGTAAATGTTAAACTCTAAGATGTGGATTACTACTGATAAGATCTCTCGTCTATATATAGAATCACTTGCATACCACAGAGAATGTTACTGTAGGCTAATGTTAATCTTCTATCCACATGTTATCTCTACATTAACGGACCGGTGGCCAGATATTGTTTATAATTTAGCATTGTTTTTTTTTTTTTTTTTTTTTTTTTTTTTTTTTTTTTTACAATTGCATGATCTTGCGGTCATCAACCACAGTTATTGGCACTTTCCACATTAATTGACAGCGGGCATAGTCTTTTGTTAAAAAGCAAGACTGCAAGACAGCAGCTGTCCATTTATTACTATCATTATTTTCCAACAGGAAAAATGGCCCAGTGAGGAAAGGAAATAGAGAGACAGAGTAGTGTGCCCGACTGTACCCTCAAGCTAGGGAACTCTAATCCAAGACAGTGGCAGACTATGGTACATAAGCTATGGTATTATCCAAGACTAGAGAACAATGATTAGAGGTTGGAGTGCCCTTCTCCTAGAAGAGCTGCTTACCATAAATGAAGAGTCTCTTCTACTTTTACTAAGTGGAAAGTAGTCACTAAACAATTACAATGGTAGTAGTTAACCCTTGAGTGAAGAAGTATTTTTCAGGTAACTTAGTGTTGTCAGGTGTATGAGGAAAGAGTAGAATATGTAAATAACAGGTCAGACTATTCGGTGTATGCGTAGGCAAAGGGAAAATGAGCCGTGGCCAGAGGGATCAAACGTAGTATCATCTGGCCGAAGGATCCAATAACTCTCTAGTAGTATCTATTATCTACAGATGGTATTTTGGTCATTGCTCTTTCAAGTCACATATTGCATGTTATCTCCATTTCACATCCCATGATTTTTTTCATCATCTTTAAATAAATTGGTCACCTTGCAAAATATATTGAGCAGTTTTCAGATTACAAAATTATCTAAGATTTTGGATGCACTCACCAATATGGTCTAATTTGTACAGGAAAATTATTGTATTCCTCTCCATAGTGCAACTTGAGCTCAGGAATGCTATTACAAGTGAGGTCACTGTTTAGTAAATACGAGTTATGTAACGCACCTGACATTAAGTTGTGAAGTCTAAGAGCCAACCCGATGGACAAGTTTTAAAACTACAAAGAAAATACTGTACTAAATTTCTTGATGAAAATCCTCTTCTTTTATTATATCCGAACCCTTTTACCAACCATTTTTCTTTTTGTCAAATCAGTCAAAACTTGGTTAGTCACTGAAAAGAAACCTTTATTGAGATGACAGAGATTTTTTTTTGTTGCCCCTCTCACCTTAACATTTACTTCCATCACACTCAACTGTAATTTTAGTACGATAGTTCCCACATAACTTACGAAGAGGTGAAATGAAATAAAATGTCAAGATTATCTATAAAATTTTAATGTTTTTATACAACAAAACATATTTAGGTATTATGTTCTTCATACAAAATATACACACACGTAGGTTGCTGTATAGCCACAGCAAATGTGCACTCCTTACACTATTTGACTAAAGTATTACAGTCTTTAGTGGTCAAGGGCATGCACAAATAAGGTCATATACTAACTGCAAAGTCAGTCAGATCATATAAAAAATTGTGAAAACTAATTCATATATTTGACAGCACGGGAAGAGTCGGTCTTTTAGGCCTTGAATGACGATGTGCGTTGCTGAAAAAATAAACGTTCCTAGAAATGTGGGCTCGTGTCCTTTATCGAGTTTCAAATCTGTAAGTTTTCATATTCTCGTTACAGATTTACAAATATTGTGTCGTGTGACTTCCCATCTAAACAAATGCATGACTGCTTAATACTGTATCAAAGATTTGTATATTCATTATTTTCAGGAACTCGCATCCAATCATTGAGCAAAATCCAACGGACCCTCTCTACCAGATAAACATTTTTCCTGCAATAAACAACATTTATAGACTATAATAGGCAACAACAGTGTTCACAGAGGATCTCTCACACAGCCATATGTACTATGAGTTATTATTACAGCGTGGAATTAACTACACTAATGCAGATATGTTAGTCAATGATAATACACCTTTTATACTAACGTCTTAATAAGTTCAGTTAATCTAAGGCCAAATACATAATTTGAAGAGTGTGAGAAAATTATAAACTAGTCCATTTAAGATTTTGTCGAATCACATTCCATGAAACAGAAGCCTCTAAACTGCAAAATATAACATAGATATGCACTATCAGTATATATCTAGTTTATAATCTTTTTCCACACCCACCGAAAATTACATCAAGTATGCGAACTACTTGTTATAACGGAAAAGATGATATGTTGCTTCTTGTTAATAACAGCGTGAAAATGACGGGTTCAGCTGTTTGTAGGCTAAGGCTAGGGATACAGGGAAGGTCTACTTGTAGCAAACTACACAAGACGTTAAAAACTACTACACAAATCTATACATAACATGAGAAACTTATCACAAGTTCCTTTATTCTTTAACTTATCTTTTTGTTAAATTTAAAAAAAAAATAGTTAAAACATGTTGGAGAACCTTTATGGTTATTATTAACAATGAGAATGAACATACTGTATTACATACTTTATATATTTAGATTGTCAATCCTTAGTTTATTGACGACTGTAAATTTTGCCACTGGACCACGGGAGGTTTGAAGCACCTGGCTGTGGTCCACATGTAAAATTTACCCAAGGGATCCTTTGGAGCAGACACAGGGACTAAAAGGGCAGGGAGCTCACTCCGCTACATAACAACATGAGCCAAGGTTAATTAGTTAGTGAGGTTAGAAAAAATAAAAGCAGAAGCTGCGAAAGGGAAACACAACGAATAGAGAATTCAACACAAAATATCAGTGCGATTGTTTTAGTAGTGTTAAGAGTCATAAGATGCAAACTAAGGAGTGACAGCTTACTATGAATACTGCATTTTAGAATTCAATTATAAGCATATACGTATATATATATATTTTTACTTTTAAAAGTTCTCATTTTTATCAGCATTTAAATTAACATTAATACGTAAAGTAAAACACAGGCATTTACAAAACACATTCACTCTTGAATGGATTGAGTATTGAAAACATACGTACAATGACAAAGAACCTAATAACTATTGAAGAAACCACTAAAGTATAAGAACGAATACATACAACAGCTCTAACTTTCAATGACAGGCACCCCAGTTTTATTTCCAATATATTAACAAAAACATTTATTAAAAGGTATAATCTTTGTATGGTCTTATATCAAAACAAAACTGAGGGACAGATCTCAACGTAGAGCTGCACAAAATAAGCACAATGAAAGCACACTACCAGTCCACCCCTAACCCTATCTGCCTTCAACCAGAAGCAGCGGAAATTACCGTGTCGTATCAGTTATCATGAGGCATTGAGCAGTTAAGGTTATGTAACAACATCGCTACATTTCAAAGTGGTCCCAGGTGTTTTGTCACCTTAGAAAATGATGTTGTCTGTAATTTCCAATCTGCTTCGAAGTTAAAGTCAAAAGCCTCTAAAATGGTGTTTTAGGAAAAAAGACATGGGCAGTCAATGTCAGTGGATGACAGAAGCACCTGTAAATAAACCTCTGATCTACTATAGATCAAAGTGAACCTTACTCAAGTACTAAACTGCCCATGTTCTTTTTCAGAGGCTTTCATTCCTCATCTTTAAAGAAACAGAACAAAGTCGTAAACCTGGAGGATTCGTCTTCACCTGTCGGAAGGAAACGCTGACAGACTTTTACGTTGACGCTTTGGTAAATGCTGATGAGATCAAAAATTTGTGGAGGAATTTGATAAACGAAGCTTTTGAACCGAAACCTCCAAGTTTCCAAGACTTTTTCACTGTTTAGTTAACAGATTCGAAATATCGACTACGCTGGTTGTTGCGCCAAAAGATCCCTTGGGCTGTATCCTAGAAACGGTCTTTGGGAAGTGTCGACATCTCGGACTCTTGCAGGAACTGGATTTCTTGGAGGTCCATGAATTTCTCCTGGTCTTTTATGTGAGCGTAGTTTGCTGCCAGGCACATTAGGTAATGAACCTGCGTGAAAGGAAAGGTATTTAGTAATAATAAAAAGATTGATGACAATTCAAGTAGGTACGCAAATGATTGACTACGAAAACTGAGTTATAAAAATAAACGTGAAATATGCTTTGATTAAGGAACTTTGTTTCTCGAATCTAACCAAATACCGACCTTAAAATCTTTGCTGACTCTAACTTTGGGAAAAGGAATTTTAGTGAAAGATGTGGTGATTACAATTTGAGATAGTGTACAAGTAACTAAAGAAGATTAACATTAAATAATTACTCAAGATATTTAGTCCCTAGCTTTTGTTGAATTTCTAAAACATTCAAATATTAAGGTAAGTAAAAGGGATAAGTGCTGTATATCATAAAGTTTGTTGCTTAGCGTGAAAAACAATGGAAAATATACTTTGAAAGGTCTTTCTCACTCAAAATTATCAAGAGGAGATCTTAGGTTTTCAATGTTAATACTATACAGAGTTCATTCATTTTGTACAGTATAGCCCATGATGTAGCTACTGTATGTAATAAAATAAATTCCACATTAAGGAAACATACATTATCAATTATTTGCAAGGATTTTATTCATTCAAGCTTTAAGTTCATCTTCTTTTCTAGATAAATCTTATATAAGGTAATTTTTTTTTTTTTTTCAAAATATTCTGACTTTAGTCCCTAATATACATAACCACGACGTCTCCTCTCTAGTAAAATATTCTTCCGAGATTAGTTCATCAAACTTTCAACAGGGCTCCACAAGGCACTATAAGAGTTGGAAGACCCAGGCCTACATGGCTGAGGACTAAGACGCACGAAGTAGATGATAAATGGAAAAGTATTAATTTAATAGCTCAAGATAGAGACGACTGGCGAAATCTAACCGAGACCCTTTGCGTTAATAGGCGCAGGAGATGATGATGACGATGAATTACAATACTGAAACCAAGATATATTTCAGAAGAATCTAAACGATCAAAGATGAGTTTTACACAGTATATGAGGAATTTACTATATAATAACTTTGTTATATGGACAGAATTTACTCTGAAAAATTTTGTAAACAATTAAAGATATTTTAATCTCTGGGAAAGCTCATTGCAAACCACATATTTTCATGAGTACCATTATTAACCCTTTTACCCCCAAAAGAACGTACTGGTACGTTTAAAAAAACTCATCCCTTTACCCCCATGGACGTACCGGTACGTCCTTGCAAAAAAATGCTATAAATTTTTTTTTTTTTCATATTTTTGATAATTTTTTGAGAAAATTCAGGCATTTTACAAGAGAATGAGACCAACCTGACCTCTCTATGACAAAAATTAAGGCTGTTAGAGCAATTTAAAAAAAATATACTGCAAAATGTGCTGGGGAAAAAATAACCCCCTGGGGGTTAAGGGTTGGAAATTTCCAAAGAGCCTGGGGGTAAAAGGGTTAAAAGATATTTCTATCTCTGCGAAAGCTCGTTGCGAACCACATATTTTCACGAGTATCATTATCAAGAGGGTTGAATATGCCATTTCATGAGGTCGCCAAATTGGATGGATTAACAAATTGACTTACAATTTATACAAGCTCAAGGAGCTTGGTATTATGCTGAGAGTATACAAGACGGCTTAAAATGAAATCATAAAAAGGTACTATTAAATCAGAGGACAGATTTCTACTACTGTTAGCCATTTTAACATGGCACACTGATGAAGTTTAGTAAAGTACAGAACTGAAAAATGATAATATGCTGTTCAGAAATTACTGGCATTACCTATTTAAGTACCATGCAACCTGTGGGACAATTTTCAAAATATATTAGAATGACTTTAGTTCTTAAATCCAAACTTGTCAAAAAACATGCTTATATGAACTGTGACTTACAAAAAAGAAAAAAAAAATTAACATGATATATATTACCAATATCGAGACCTTTAACTAGACTATTGAGCCAAAATATTTGTTTATATAAAAATTAAAAATTTTGATCGTTGAGCAATGAAAATAAAAAGTTTCATGAATGGGGAAGGAAGCTGTATACCAATCAAAAACATGAAAAAATAGTGAAGATATTTCTTTTCCAGTGAACAAGGTAATAATGTGAATATATCAAAGCAGATTCTTGTTTTAGGTTTTCTCTTAAGTTAAGGAATTAAATTATTTGTTTTATCATAGATATTTTTTTTAATTTGGTAAATCTACTGGTACACGGATATATACGGCTGTGAGTACTGTACCAACCGTGTGTCACACGATCGTACATAGTTCATTTTGTGCTTGTATCTTCGCTCTCCCCTCGCACTTAAAAGAACCTGAAAAAACATGTCTTTTTTTTTTTTTTCAATGGTAACGGTGTTGATTTTGAACATGAATATTCTTGTTGCCTTGAACTTTTGTATATAAAGGAGAGTGTTCTATAATAAACTCACTCAGTTGCTTTCAACCTGCATTTGAGTCACAACCTTCCCTACGGCTCGTCACATTGGTGAGGGGGGGGGGAGGCGGGAGGAGCGGGTCAGTTAGGGGAGAGCAAAGATACAAGCACAAAATGAACTACGTATGTACAATCGTGTGACACACGGTTGGTACAGTACAGTAATTAACTTTCATTGACAATTGTTCAGTTTAGTTATCCTTTCACCCCCAACGGACGTACCGGTACGTTCTTGCAAAACACTGTTATTTACATGTTTTTTGCATATTTTTGATAACTTTATGAGACACTTCAGGCCTTTTCCAAAAGAATGAGACCAACCTGACCTCTCTATGACAAAAATTAAGGCTGTTAGAACAACTTAAAAAAAGATATAGTAAAATGTGCTTGAAAGTTCGACACTTCAGGCATTTTCCAAAAGAATGAGACCAACCTGACCTCTCTATGGCAAAAATTAACAACTTAAAAAAAGATATAGCAAAATGTGCTTGAAAGTTCAACATATCTTGGGGGTAAAAGGGTTAATCTACTGGTGCAAGAATATATACAGCTATAAGTACGTTATTAACTCGTAGAAACTCATAACTTTTGTCAGTTCAACTCACTAGAGAAAGTATAACCAAGAAGGCAGAGACTGAAGCTAAGATGAACATAATTACGGCATTGTTAACATAATCTTTGCAGAATATCTTTTTCTCCGTTGGACACACTCTCTTGTCTTCTTCCAACGTTCCTACAGGAAACAGAAAATCTGAAAAAAATCAATAGATATATTAATGTAAATCCTTTTGCCTTAATATACCATAATTCTATTACCTATAATGCATGACTTTCCACTTAGTAAGGGGAGAAGACTCTTTACTCTTTAGCTATGGTAAGCAGCTCTTCTAGGAGGGCACACCAAAATCAAACCATTGTTCTCAAGTCTTGGGTAATGCCATAGCCTCTGTACCATGGTCTTTTACTGTCTTGGGTTAGAGTTCTCTTGCTTGAGAGTACACTCAGACACACTATTCTATGTTTCTCTATTTTATTTCCTCATTGGGCTATTTTCCCTGTTGGAACCTCTGGGTATATACCATCCTGCTTTTCAAACTAGAGTTATAACTTAGATAATAATAATAATAATAATAATAATAATAATAATAATAATACATTTTATTTTCTTTATTATTATTATTATTATTATTATTATTATTATTACTTACTAAGCTACAACCCTAGTTGGAAAAGCAGGATGCTTAAGCCCAGGGGCTCCAACAGGGAAAATAGCTCAGTGAGGAAAGGAAAAAAGGAAAATCAAAAATCTTAAGAAGAGTAACAACAATAAATATCTCCTATATAAACTATAAAAACTTTAACAAAACAAGAGGAAGAGAAATAAGATACAGTAGGAGTGTGTGCTCGAGTGTACCCTCAAGCAAGAGAATTCTAACCCTAAACAAGAGCATTAGTGAGATCTGTACTTATAATTATACCGACGAGTCGCAGAATATGTATGTGACATTGCCAAGGCTCTGCAGGTTGGGGAGTGCTTCTCTTAATGTGGCTTAGTCTAAAACAATAATTATAAAAAATTGAGAGTACGGCCAAGAGACCTTAAGTTCCAATTTGAAAATATCCTGCAATTGAACTAATTGCCGAGAGGAATCTGTCCGACTTCTGTAGAGTTCTGGGTTAAAGGAAAAATAAACCTGTATTCTACAGTAATGCAGTACTGTATCTTACAAAAAGTACATGTCTATGAAATTTATACAGACTTCAATAAGTACAGCATATTTAAAAATGTTGATGGAGTAATATTTTGTATGAATAAATAAGTTGATTTTGATCACCACATTACTTACTTTATAAGAATTTTGTGTTTATAACACAAACACTTCTAGAGTACTATGATGGAAAAAAAAAGTTAAAAAGTTAAAGTTGCGGGTTTTAGGTCTCCACTGAGACGATCTACATCATTCTGCTCGGGCAACCATTAGCCAACAGGGACTATCACTAGCCCCCTCTAACCTCACCCCCAGGCGCCACCCAGGGGAGTACCCCCGGGTAGAAGGTCTCACGATATCCACGTCCTGGCGGGGGACGCGAACTCGGGACCTCTGAAACAGAAGCCCACGACGCTACCAACCTAGCTATCTGGTTGATAATCTAATCCCTACTGTTTAGATTCCAGGTGAAAACATTTTGCTGGCCTCTGGGCTTTCAAATGGGGTGCCTGAATTCAAATAATTGTTCTGAACTGACTAAACAATGGTGCTAAATCATCCAGTTTTGGGACTTCAACACAAGTGCTTTTTAATTTGTGTTTTTCATAATTTGGAAACCAGAGCATAAAAAGGGAATTGTCGGTATCAAATTTTTTCATGTTAGCTGTAATTTATTTCAATGTTGAACACTGGTCTGATTCAGTTTAAGGTAAAAAAAAATATAGACAAATTTGCAAAACACTCTTAAAATTGAGTAGCAAACCGAGATGAAAATGGGTTCTATGTTAGATGCAGCCTTTAAAATTTCAATTTTTGACCAATGACTGTCACTTTACCTAGCAAAAGGTCACGTCTACTTTGATGGTTTCATACTCTACCTCATTGCAACGCTGAAAGGTGCGTCATTCCAGAGATCGTACCTTGCTGGAACGTAATGGATGCAATGTTCATAGCTAAGGTTCGGCATAAATTTTGAAGAGGCTTTGCCATTGTAATACTTGATAATAGATGAGTTAATTAGAAAATAATGAATAAAATAGGTTTCAGGAAAGACTCACAACCCCATACTTCAATTAACTTAACTCTACAACACATGAAAATCACTTACCAAACTGATTGTAGTCAATACACGCATTCTGAGGAACATTCTGGCACTGGAGCCAAGCGAGAGTGTAAAATAGGGTGATAATGATGAGAGCAGCAAACATTAGCAGCCACGCCAGTGACAATAAGTATGTGATACCCATAAACTGAAAAAAGAGAGACAGTACAGGATTAGTTTAGTATCTAAACTCTAAAGATACCTTATATCCTGTTGACCTTGTCTATGATAGAATGTGTTATACTGAGTAATAACATATTCTGTGTAAGCCCTGAGCTACCTTATAGCCTGTTGACCTTGTCTATGACAGAATTGGTTATATTGTATAATAATATCCTCTGTGTAAGGTGCAAGCTACCTTATATCCTGTTGACCTTGTCTATGATAGAATGTGTTATACTGTATAATAATATCCTCTGTGTAAGCTGCAAGCTACCTTATATCCTGTTGACCTTGTCTATGACAGAATTGGTTATACTGTATAATAATATCCTCTGTGTAAGCTGCAAGCTACCTTATATCCTGTTGACCTTGTCTATGACAGAATTGGTTATATTGTATAATAATATCCTCTGTGTAAGCTGTAAGCTACCTTATATACTGTTGACCTTGTCTATGACAGAATTGGTTATACTGTATAATAATTTCCACTGTGTAAGCTGCAAGCTACCTTATATCCTGTTGACCTTGTCTATGACAGAATTGATTATATTGTATAATAATATCCTCTGTGTAAGCTGTAAGCTACCTTATATACTGTTGACCTTGTCTATGATAGAATGTGTTATACTGAGTAATACCATATTCTGTGTAAGCCCTGAGCTACCTTATAGCCTGTTGACCTTGTCTGTGACAACATGTTATAATGTATAATAAAATAATCTGTGTAAGTTTTAAGCTACCTTATACCCTGCTAATTTTGTTTATGACAGCATGTATTACACTGCAACCCTGTTAACCCTATGACATAATGCGTTATACTGTACTGCGTAATAACATACTCTGTGTAAGCTCTGGGCTACCTTATATCCTGTTGATTATTACATCATATGTTATACTGCATAATAATGTACTCTGTGTAAGCTCAGAGCTATCTTTTAACCTATTGACCTTGTCTATTACAGCATGTGTTAAACTACATAATGATGTACTCTGTAAGCTCGAAGCTACCTTATATCCTGTTGAGCTTGTCTATTACAGCATGTGTTAATCTACATAATAATGTACTCTGTAAGCTCAGAGCTACCTTATGTCCTGTTGACCTTGTCTGTGACATGTGCTATTCTGCATAATAATAACAATGAAAAGTAAAACAGGTGTGGTTTTATCTTCTGGAATGATCATGGAACACTAATTTGCTTTAACACATATCCAAAGCAATTTCTAAATGCACATTTTAAAGCTTCCTTATACATAATGTTAGTTTCCATTACAATAGATGCCTCCATTGCAATGTTTATAATTTCTGATAAAGTCACAATACAATCTAAATCCTTCATTTAGTTGATGAAGACATAAAATAAACAATTCTCCCCAATAAAAACATTGACACAAACATTAGCATCATCGGCCGTTACTAGTCCACTGCGGAACATAGGCCTCAGACATGTCCTTCCACTTGCAATTTTTCATAGTCTTTCTTTGCCAGTCCACACCTGCAATCTTTTGACACACACATTAGCATCATCGGCCGTTACTAGTCCACTGCAGAACATAGGCCTCAGACATGTCCTTCCACTTGCAATTTTTATAGTCTTTCTTTGCCAGTCCACACCTGCAAACTTTTGACACACATACATTAGCATCATCGGCCGTTACTAGTCCACTGCAGAACATAGGCCTCAGACATGTCCTTCCACTTGCATTTTTTTTAGTCTTTCTTTGCAAACTTTCTTAGCTCGTCAATCAATCATATTTATTTTCTTCATCCGCTTCTTTTGCAATCTCTAGGGACCCATTCTGTTATTCTCAATGTTTATTATCTGTCATTCTCATTACATGTCCTGCCCATGTCCATTTCTTTTTCTTACATGTTAGAATACCCTCTACTTGAGTTTGTTCTCGAACCCATGTAGCTCTTTTTCTCTCTCTTAGTGTTAACCCTTTTACCCCCAGGCTATTTGGAAATTTCCAACCCTTAACCCCCAGGGTTTTTTTTCCCCAGCACATTTTGCAGTATATTTTTTTTCAATTGCTCTAACAGCCTTAATTTTTGTCATAGAGACGTCAAGTTGGTCTCATTCTCTTGGAAAATACCTGAATTTTCTCAAAAATTATAAAAAATATGAAAAAAACTTTTATAGCATTTTTTTTGCAAGGACGTACCGGTACGTCCATGGGGGTAAAGGGATGGCTTTTGTGAAACATACCAGTACGTCCTTTGGGGGTAAAAGGGTTAATACATTATTATTTTTCCCATAGTTCTCCACATACACAATTACATATTATCACAGTTCAGTCAACACTTGTCAAAGCGGACCAAGTACCAGCCAAGAGACATATCCTATTCCACTTACAATAGCACAGGAGATCCTGCCCCCTACACGTCCTCGCCATGTCCTATAGACTTTGTTCCTCGTTGCGCCCGTCGAGAGACAACCCACGAAGAGAATCATGAGCCCCAGGCCGCCCATTCCGGCGCCCACCACCATGAACGTCAGCTGAACTGGTTCCACCCTGGAAGATGAAAGTTATGAGTATCTCGTCTGTTATGTCTCTTGATATTATATACAATTCGTGAGATATATATATTAGATTTACTTCTACCTTATATGTATATAAAATTAGATTTCCTTATAACATATATAAATATATAATTCTTAATTTTTTTTCCTCTAAAATTATTCAAGAGGAATTATCTTCTCAAACATACTAAAAATAAAATTACTTAAAAAACTCACTCATAGTGATTTATCTTTCTTCAAAATCATCCAAAATGAAATTTTTCATTCTAAATAACATTTCAAATATTCTTCCAATTTATAAATTTATATAAACATATAATTCTTAATTCTTCTCCTCCTAAATTATTAAAAAAGGGAGTTATCTTTTCAAACTAAAAATAAAATTAAGAAAAACTTAACAGTGATTTCTCTTCCATTAAAATCATCCAAAAAAAAGAATTAGTCTTTTCAAACATCTTAAAAATAACAATGCAAATCAAAAGGGCAATACAGCAATTGGTCAAGTGGCAATCGAAAAAGGCAATATTCATAACATACCATGCCTAAGGAGTCTACAGGAGATTCTCAACTTACGATCATTCGAATTACGAACATTCGGGTACGAACATTCGAATTACGAACATTCGAATTACGAACATTCGAATTACGAACATTCGGGTACGAACACGAATCCAAATGAAAATTTTCAGATATTGTATCAAAAGTTCATAATGAAATTATGTATCATACAATATTATACAATTTAATACAGTAGGCTAAATGGCATTTTTAATACGAAACAGGACTAAATTTTTACTTTAGCAGATGAAAATCGTAGGGTACTGAGATAGGTGAGGCCTACCGTATGCCAAAACAAAAGAAAAATTTGACCCTTATGTCTCATACAATATTATACAATTTAATACAGTAGGCCAAATGGCATTTTTAATACGAAACAGGACTAATTTTTTACTTTAGCAGATGAAAATCGTAGGCTACTGAGATAGGTGAGGCCTACCGTATGCCAAAAATAAAAATAAATTCGACCCTTATGTCTCATACAATATTATACAATTTAATACAGTAGGCTAAATGGTATTTTTAATACAAAACAGGACTAATTTTTTGACTTTCGCAGATGAAAATCGTAGGCTACTGAGATAGGCGAGGCCTATCGTATGTCAAAACAAAACAAAAATTCGACCCTTATGTCTCATACAATATTATACAATTTAATACAGTAGACCAAATGGCATTTTTAATACGAAACAGGACTAATTTTTGACTTTAGCAGATGGAAATCGTAGGGTACCGAGATAGGTGAGGCCTACCGTATGCCAAAACAAAAGAAAAATTTGACCCTTATGTCTCATACAATATTATACAATTTAATACAGTAGGCCAAATGGCATTTTTAATACGAAACAGGACTAATTTTTGACTTTAGCAGATGAAAATCGTAGGCTACTGAGATAGGTGAGGCGTATCGTATGCCCCCCCCCCCAAAAAAATTCGACCCTTATGTCTCATACAATATTATACAATTTAATACAGTAGGCCAAATGGCATTTTTAATACAAAACAGGACTAATTTTTTTACTTTAGCAGATGAAAATCGTAGGCTACTGAGATAGGCGAAAATGAAAAAAAAATTCGTCCCAAAAACGTTTCGACTTACGAATAGCTTCTCGGAACGTATCGTTCGTAAGTTGAGAATTTTCCGTAATGCTTCCAACGCAGTGCTCTCGCTTTCAAGGTAATTGCCTCAGATTGAGTAAATTTAGTTGATTTAAGGAAATTTCAAGGTAATTGTAAGGCGATTTTTTTCATAAAGTAATCTTTTTATAGTAACATTGTGTATCTAAAATTCATCTTTCAATTTTCAAAAAACAGATTTTGTAAATCATGATATAACTGTTTTGCGTTTTATGAATTTTCTTTAGTATTTAAGGTAATTTTTCGAAATTTAAGGTATTTTTTTTTTAAATTTAAGGTAATTTTTCTAAATTTAAGGAAATTTTTAAAAAATTAAGGTAATTTTTCTAAATTTAAGGTAATTTTTCACAATTTAAGGTAATTTTTCACAATTTAAGGTAATTTCTCTAAATTTAAGGAAATTTTTCGAAATTTAAGGTAATTTTTCGAAATTTAAGGTAATTTTTAAAAATTTAAGGTAATTTTTCTAAATTTAAGGTAATTTAGTTTTTCTAAATTTAAGGTAATTTAATTTTTCTAAATTTTAAGGTAATTTTTCTAAATTTAGGGTAATTTCTGAGGTAATCCCTTGAACATCATATGAGAGCCCTGTCCCAATGTCAAATGCTTTGGGTATAGTTATTACAGAGGTATTGGGTATGGACTTGGGGGGGGGGGAAGGGGGGGGGGGGGTGAGTTCTAGCATCGCCAAACCTACATACAGTACATTATAGCTTCATGTTTTACGATCTACAAAATACAGGGCAAGTACAGTTTCAATTCATAGCATTACCATATACTGTGTGTATATATATATATATATATACACACACACACACACACACATATATATATATATATATAATATGTGTGTATATATATACAGTACATATATATATATATAAAGCTTATTTCAATAATAATAAAAAATATACACGCACAGCTTTACAATCTATTTACCTTACATATTTAATATATATATATATATATATATGTGTGTATATATATATACATATATATATATATATATATATATATGAACTTCATTACTAATGAGCATGTAGCCTACACATACGGCTTGCCAATCTGTTTACAATAGGCCATGCAATTGCTTTTCAAGTTACTGCAATATACCATAAAATACTCTATGCAATACAAAATGTTGCGACGCGTTATATCAGCTTTTTTTTTCATATTTGTATGGGTATCTATCTATCTATCTATCCGTCTATCTAGGTGTCATGTCCTCGACTTCTATTAATACACCCCTTTTCCCATTTGTATGGGGGTAAGCACAGTTGCCTTCTTATTGAAGGACTTTGCTTTAGCTTTGGGGTAGACCGTAGTCAAGATCGGCTAAGTAATCAAAGTCTGATGTGAATTTGTAAGAGTATACCATGAAATTATTTCCGTTTTCTTTAAAGTGTGACAAAATAAATAACACACGCTATCATATTAATATATAGATGATAATAATAATAATAATAATAATAATAATAATAATAAAGGCTGCCCTGCCTGACATCGCTTAAGACCCCGGTAGCGTATGTTCACGTGTTGTACCAGTCACCAACGTCTTCCCTCCCAGTAGCGAGGAGTCCTGGCGCTGTTAGGTCGACAGTTCGCGTGAAGTGATATTTTTAACTTTTTCACGATCTTGAGCCATAAGTGTTTACCATACATAGATTTTCAGTGGTCTGGGTTCTATTTAAATCCCTATTCTGTTGTTTGTCAATAGAGTTTCTAGATTGTTGAAGGCACTTTTTGCTATTTCATATAAAAATTATTTATATTTCTTCATATTTCATCTAAAATTGATTTTCAGTGGTCTAGGTTCTATCTAAATCCCTATTCTGTTGTTTGTCAATAGAGTTTGTAGATTGTTGAAGGCACTCTTTGCTATTTAATATAAAAAATATTTATGATTCATATTTCATCTAAAATTTCGTGAAACATGTTCTATAAAGCAAGATATAAAATACTCAACATTTGATGTGAAATCATAAGTTAAAACATTATATTTTATGTTAAAAGTTCCACCCTAGTTAAAATTTACTTTGTATATCATGTATGAATTTTATATTCATAAAAATAACATAAAAAACAACATACATGTTACAAAAAAAAAAAAATTATAAAATAAAATTTCTTATAATTTCTTTTTTTTTTTTTTTTGTAACGTGTATGTTGTTTTTTATATTATTTTTATGAATATAAAATTCATACATGATATACAAAGTATATTTTAACTAGAGTGGAACTTTAACATAAAATAGTTTTAACTTAACCCCAAAATCCTAGTAAAAAAAAATTCACATCTTGATTCTAAAACCAAAACGAAATACAAGAATACTCCCTTATCTCTCCTGTATAGAGTGGGAGGCTGGATAATGTATCCCCCCTTCTCACTGAGGAAGAGAGAGAGAGAGAGAGAGAGAGAGAGAGAGAGAGAGAGGGGGTGAGAGGGAAGGTTATTTAAAGAGGAAATAGATCCTTTAGATCCAGCGAGTAAAGTTAACATTGCTTCAATGAGAGAAGGGGGGAAGGGTTTAAAAGAGTGGGGGGTCAGGATGTGATCAACAACAGCTTATTGGAGTGGAAGAGGCAGATGGGATGGGGGGGATAGACCCCTCAGAAGAGTCCTGCTCCTACTACAGCCCCCTCCCCCCACCCCCCTTCATCCCTTGTTCACACCAGTCCAATAATACAGTAGGTTCTTGGTTCTAATCTATCTCTTTCTAGCCAAACACTTACTGTTGTTTACCCAGATATCTGTTTTGACGTTGTTGCCTCTTTTAGAATGATTTATTGTTAATTTGTTCTCTTCATTTATTTATTTCCTTATTTCCTTTCCTCACTGGGCTATTTTTCCCTATTGGAGCCCCCTGGGCTTATAGCATCTTGCTTTTCCAACTAGGGTTGTAGCTTGGCTAATAATAATAATAATATCTGTTTTGACGTTGTTGCCTTTTTTAGAATGATTTATTGTTAATTTGTTCTCATCATTTATTTATTTCCTTATTTCCTTTCCTCACTGGGCTATTTTTCCCTATTGGGGCCCCTGGGCTTATAGCATCTTGCTTTTCCAACTAGGGTTGTAGCTTGGCTAATAATAATAATAATAATAATAATAATAATAATAATAATAATAATAATAATAGTAGTAATAATAATAATAATAATATCTGTTTTGACGTTGTTGCCTTTTTTTAGAATGATTTATTGTTAATTTGTTCTCTTCCATTTATTTATTTCCTTATTTCCTTTCCTCACAGGGCTATTTTTTCCCTATTGGGGCCCCTGGGCTTATAGCATCTTGCTTTTCCAACTAGGGTTGTAGCTTGGATAGTACTACTACTAATAATAATGGTGAATTGTGTGCTATGCTCTCATGGAGAAGTACTTTTCAATCCGGTCTTGTTTTTTCTCTGTGCTTCAGAGCGAGTCTTTTTTTTTATATTTCTCCCTTATTTATCTATGTTTCTGCTGCTTCTAGTGTATGCAACCCGTCAAAAATGACGGCTAAATATATAGATATGCACACATACAGCTTCAATCAATCCTAGCTACCACATGGCAGTTTGGTAATTTGTGGGAGATTGTACAGTAGTTTCTGAGTGGTTGATGCTCAGCGTGACAATATATATATATATATATATATGGCCTCTCGTGGCATGGTTGGTTTCGACCTGCCCTTTCATTAGAAGGGCTAGTGTTCGATCCCAAGTATGAGGTAAAAATTTATTTCTATTTGAACACGATGCTATGTTGATATTTATCCATATATATATATATATATATATCCAGACACTTTCTCTTTATTATATAGGAGAAATTATATCTTTTGAGCTTGTCTGACACCTTATCAAAATATGAATTAATAATTCCCACTCAATGTAAAAGATTTATATTTGATATTACTCAAGAAAAATTAATTTAGAAACACCTTTCTCTTCTTAAGAGGATAAATCTACTATTTTAAATTCACTGCATCTCTCTCTCTCTCTCTCT